>NC_056731.1:1793504680-1793519680 GCF_019279795.1 Protopterus annectens | reverse complement strand
GTAAAAAGGGACACATTTTAAATAGTACTTTATGTATTTGTTAAGTAGGTAACCACAGTGGGCAAAGTGTCCCTTATCAGTGGTAACTCTGGAGCACAGTCTGGTTAATTGACTTGCTCAAAGTCACAAAGGAGGCAAATGGAGGGTGAAAGGTTTCAAACCTTCTACCTTTGCGTAGAGGAAGCAGTCTGTTAACATAAGTGTGACACAACTCCGTTGTTGTATCTTTCGGTTTTTCCCGGTTAGGAGTCACCACAGCGGAACTCCGGTCTGCTAATGATTGGCAGTAGATTTTTATGTACCAAATTGCCAGGCCTGATGCACAACCTTCAACAAAGGTATGCCCATTCACGCATGTCTCCACACAGAAGACGCTTTAGCTGAGAATCGAACAGGACGTCTTACTGTGAGGCGACAACACTACCGCAGCACCACCAGCGCAGATCACTGTATTTGCATTTTTATAAACACATCATAAGAAAAATTTCAGATGTTATTTATTCCTTATAACCATTTAGGCTAGATTCAAAGATGAGTTACAATTGGTGTAAAGACCCGTGAACTTCATTTCCATTCTGTGCAAGAATGTCATAGTTAGGAAAGAATCAGTGAAAGTTTAGTTCTACTGGAATATTTACCTGCTAAAAGTGGTTATTTGTGAGGGTATGCATGCCTGACAGCAATCCTCACTGATTTACCAGGAAAAACAAAGTAAAGAAGGGACAGGGCATAAATATGAGGCAAAATAAGTGGAGTCCTGAAAAATTGTAGACAGATGAGAGGCAAACTACTCTAATTTATTTAAAAAGTTAACAGAACAGTCTTTGTATCCTCATGCATTTTCTGAACATTTAAACAACAAAAACTATGAAACTCTAACAACTGCCATTACTGACTGACTATAAACATTAGTGATTTTTAACCTCAGTGATTTATCATAAAATGAAGATGAAAGTGAAGATCTCATAGTTCGAGAAAAGGCCCAAAACTCTAAAATGTTAGTGAGCTGCCTCCTATAGTCAGGGCTAAAAGGCTTGATTCTGTCTCCATTTTCCTACAGTAAAACTCTGAGTAAGTCATTTAACCAGATAGCTCTCCCGGGGTGCCCCTTTACCTGGTTTAAAAGATAAAAGGCTAATTACTCACATGTAATTTCTGTATAATAAGAGCAGAGACAGCTCATGGTCAATAGGGACCCTAGGCAGAGTAATGGACCAGAACTCCTGCCCTGCAACCATACCAATACCATATTATTTGGCTGTCTCATGTGCCCCCATGTGCCCTCCTCTTGTGCCACCCATGCTAAGCACTGAACCTACAGGACCAAACATCAACTCCAGCCTCAACTACCTCCTTGACATAATAGCAACAAACATTCCAACCTCTATCTCAGACATTATCATTCATCCATCAACCATCACTGACCACTGTCTTATCACTTTCACTTTCAGTAACCTCTCCCTCAAACTCACACCAATACTATGCTTCTTTAGGCCAAAAGCTCATCTTTAAATGTCCATCTTCCATAAATACATACAATCTACTAACTGGTCTCTAATATTTTCTATACAAGACCCCAACATTCCAATCACAGCCATTACAAACATTCTCCACCAACTTGAGACAAACTCTTCCTCCTGGCAATAAATCTACTTAGGCCTACCAAAAAGTAATGTTTGACCAAGGAAATCAAACAACTCCTTAAACTGTGAGACAAAGCTTGAAAATGTAACCCATAAACTGAAACCTATCAGGCCTTCATTTCTCTGTGTAACCTAGTCAAGCAATCCATTCACAAATGCAAATTCAGCTTCCAGAAACTCAAGCATTATGCATAATAGTATCCTTTGGGAAGTCATCCATCCCTGGTAACTATCATATTGACAACATACCCCTTAGAGTTGGCCCAGTAGTCAGGAACTTAGACACACACATAGATAGTAATCTAGCCTTTGATCATCATGTGTCTACAGTGGTGAGGAAATCATTCTATGGTGTGCAACTTGTAAACAAAGGTATGGCATCTAAGTCCAAGGAAGTCATTGTTCCACTGTATTCAGCATTCATCAGACCTATCATTGAGTACAATGACCCCTTTGGTATGTACCTAACCAGGCATATCCAGCAACTGGAATGTCCACAGAGGTTCCTCACTAAAAGAATACAGGGTGTAAGTAATATGCCCTATGCAGACCACCTCAAAGCCCTACCCCTGTATTGTGTCTCCTACAGGCTTTTGAGGGGAGATCTATGACTGGCATACATGGCATTGTCAGACCCCACTCGGATGGACCTCCTGCATATTTACAAAACAAGCAGTGCCAGAATTACCTGATCTAAAGACTTAAACATTGCCTGTGACATAAATAGGACCTTCTGGAGAGATATGTATGTATCCCAGAGACTACTCCATCTATGGAACAGGCTCCCCATCCATGTGAAGCAGAGTTCCTCCTTAATCCAATTCAAGTGCAACTTGCACAATTGGATGGGAAACCAGAAATTCATCCCTGGTTTGACACTTATGTCTCTGATGCAAAGAGGTAACCTGTAAATGGTTCATCTCCCAGACCCATGCTTACACTTGTCAAGGGTATCAGAACTTGTCAGAGATTTGGGATGCATGGCTAGACTTAAAAAGGCCATTGTGGTTGTAAGCCTAGTAAACACCTATGAACCTAAGCAATCCTCTGGGTTACATAAACCAAAATCTTTCCAGGAGGAAGCCAACCTTCTATTCAGGTATAAAACCCCTCCTAATCCCAGCTTCTTCAACATCATCCAGTGTGCTTACAACCAGCTGTCTTCCCTTATACTTCCTTAAAGAATTCAGTAACCTCTACCACCCCCCGGTCACAGACAAGTGTTTACACACAAACCCCTAGCCACCCACCCACCACCCTTCAAACCTCATTTGTATTTCAAGGAGATAAAACCAAATGACATATTTGGTCTGCTTAAATTTTTTTTTGTTTTTATTTATACCATTTGTTTACTGGGATAGTCCAACTGGGCAGCAAGCTACCCATTTTCAGAGGAAGCTACAGGGAGAAAAGTTCCAGAAAAATTACAGTATTACATAAAGAACATAGTAAAAAGAGATATGCAAGTAATCAACAAATATATAAAATTTAAAAAATAGTATTGTTAATTATTAGCATCATTATGGAAACAGCTATGAAACATATTTTGAAATGAACTTGGTTGAAGAAAAGAAAAGGAGAAAATAGAGGATTAATATTATGAAGTGAGAAATAATGTTTTAGGATAGATAGAAGGAAGACAAGGGAGAGGTAGAGAAAAATGAGGAGGAGAATTTGGGCCAATAACTGATTATAAAGTGCTTGGAAAGAACAGGAGAAAGCAAGGGATGACACTTATCATCAAGGTGTTGTGCAAGTACAAATACAGGTATATTTTAAATATTCTCTTGTTTGTGCTATAAAAGAGCTGGTGTTTAGTGACTTTCTTAGAGTGAGAGGAAGGGTGTTCCAAATTTTGCCTTGGTAGGAGGAGAACAAAGAATACCCAGCTGAGTTGTTAGTTTTTTTAACAGTTAATATTTTGTAAGATGATATCAGTTGTCAATTGTCCACTTTTTAAAGTTGGAGAATATTTTTTTAAATTGCAGTATTTATCTAGATAATAGATGAGTTTGTAGTATGGAAGTAGTTGGGAAATTGTAAAGTAATGCCTCATTGAGTTTTTAAGGCCAGACAGTGATGTGTCCTATAACCATGATTGGCAGTAAATTCCGCCACCTTATTATAGTACGATTTCAACAATGAGAGTTGACTGTATTGAAATTTAATTAATATGGGAGCAGCATAAAGTAGCGAAGGAATGAGAAGGGATTGAGCGATACTTTTTCTGGCATTATCTATAAGGTAGAGCTTGACTCTGCAGAGTGCACCTAGCTTTTGGCGGGTGTTTTTACTAATTGTTTTATGTGATTATTGCATTTTAAGTTTAGTTTGACTTACTAGTTCTATGTTGGTGTTGTTAGAGGAAGTGGTTTTGAAATTATTTTTGTAGTCATTTGAATGATTTGGGGTAAATAGGATCAGTTTTGCTTTTTTAGGGTTAAGGAGCAGCTGTGTATCAGACAGCCAGGTGTCTATGTTGGAGAACGATTCTTGGGTGAGTTGTTTCAATTTATCTATGCTTTTAGCAAAACAGGTGATTGTTGAGTTGTCTGTGTACTGTATGGTAGTGGCTTGTTTAGAAGATAAGTGGAAATCATTAATGAATATGATGAACAACAGGGGACCTAAAATGGATCCTTAAGGGATACCCAGTGTAATGGGAAGGAAAGAGGAAATGTTATTTTGACACTTTATTGCCTGTTACCTATTTGAGAGGTAGCTGTAGAACCAAGAAAGTAATCATGTATTCTTAGGTAAGTTAGTTTTTGATTGCAATTGCATACTGGCAGTCTTCATGGAGCAAATAACTTCTATTCATAGTTCACTTACCTCTGCTAAGACTATCTGAAAACTCTCCTCACCCATATCTATAATCATTGTTTAACCAAAAATATCATACAAAGCATTTGGAAGACTGCTTTAATCACACAAATTCCAAAATAACACCCAACTAAAGCCTCACATTTCCAACCTATCAATGCCATACCATACTAAGCAACATTCTATAGAAAATAATCTGCACAGAACTCGGCTGCTACATCCAGCAATTCAGCATCCTCTCCCTAAAGCAGCATGTACTCTAACATTTTGTGTTAGGCTACATGTACAAATGTTTTGGAGCATTAGAAATCATGCTTTTCTATTTAATTTCTACTTGGCTCTACACTGAAAATTATTCTAACAGATTTTTCTGACATATACTGCACAGTAAAGTAATATGATACAGCTAATTAAAACTTTTAAGTAAAGCATTTATGCTTTTGGAAAATGCTTTCTGAATGCTTAAAGAATGCATGCAAAATTTCGAAACGTTATATGTGCAGCTCTTATGACTGTGCGTGTTTTGTATGTGCTTTATTGTTGATAATTTATATAAGAAAATGTCTAGTTATTTTAGTACCCACAAATATTTTAATAAGCAATTTTTTTAATTTAATTTTTTATTTGCAGGGTCATGATCTGCCATGACAAAAATAGTCTTTATTAGCATAACTACTTCTAGATAAATTATCTCTGGTTGTTTGAAGAGTATAGTCATAATCTCCAAAGTCATAAAAGAATGATTTGAGAAGAGCATCTTGTTAAATTGCATTTTCCATTTGTGTCTGTATGTGCGTATGTAGGTAGGTAATTATTTATTTATTTGTTTATTACTTTAGTTTGTCTACCAAGGTATTATACTGATGACAACAAAGCATTTGCAGGCAAAGCTCATAGTAAGCATGAGACAGACATATAGCCCTGGAATGAACATTAATGAATATTTGTTATGCCTTTCTTTTTCAGTAATGGATTTCCTCCTCTAAAAGCTATGTTCCCTGACATGCCTCTTTAAATCAGCATGCTTCTTTATTTTTGTTCAATGACATTTTTCCTTAAGGTGTCATCATAAAAAACGCAAGATAGCACACCAATGAAATGTTACTTTTACAATTATGTTTAATGACTCATGTTATAGAATGTATAGAACTTTGACATCCCCTCAATAAGTTATTAAAATGTTATCCACTAGCAACATTTTATACAAATATTATTATTATACCAATTCTGTTGGCTTGGGGCTGGAGTAACTTTTTTACACGTTATCCAATGTCTCTCACGTAAATGCCTCAAGTATTATTTTTCTTTCTGCTTATCCCATTTAGGGGTCACCACAGTGGAACAACAGTCCACAGAACGATTGGCAGTGGAGTTTTACAGTATCGAGATGCCAGCCTGGTGCCCAGCCTTCCACAGAAGGTACATACACACACACACACACACTCACACCTAGGGCCAATTTAGAGTGTCCAATCCACCTACAGCATGTCTTTGGGATGAAACCCATGCGACCGCAGGGAGAACATGCAGACTCTGCACAGTAGGCACCCCAGCCAAGAATCAAACTGGAGAACCTCTTGCTGGGAGGCAGCACTGCTAAATGCTGCACCACCATGGTCACCTACATAAATGCCTCAAGTATAAATCCTTAAAATGAAGGCTATTCAAGTCTCAAGAACTGCCTATAATGTAACTGTTGAAGAATGGGAATTATTAGTTTTATAGTCCCTGATAGCCCAGAACTAGTATACTTCATGTGTTGATGTAGATATAACTGATTTTACCTGTCTGGATCATGAATAAACTTTGTCCACTATCATAGTACCTTTCTGAAGTATTGTTAGTTTTCAAAATTATCCAACATAAGAAAATAGAAACCACATAACAAATACAAACCAAATAACAAAAAAGAGTATTACTGCTCAGTGCTAGGAGCCCTAACAAAAAATTCCATTCCCTACAAGCACTCCTTACCCTGAAATATAGATATATGTATGATTATAGAGAGCGCACTAGATGAAGGCACTAAAGGTGGTGGTGTCTCTATATTAAAAAAAAAAAACACCAACCTAATTAATTAAAATAACCTGGAAATCCTCCACATACAACTTTTCCATTGACAAGATTTTTTTATGGGTCACTAAGTTTGTAGAATAATCTGGAACTCCTCCACATACAACTTTTCCATTAACAAAATGTCTTTATGGCTCACTAAGTCTGTAGATGACTGTAAAGTTGGTGCCATCATTAACTCTGCAGAGGACACCAACAATAATCCAAGAGGGCCTTTCCCAAACCAATAGCTGCTGTCAAAACCATGAACTAAAACTGAGCACCAAGAAATGTATAATATCTTTTGGGAAGCACGAAGTTTTTTGTAACTATCACATTGACATCACACACCAGAAAATTGATCCCTTATTCCACTGCTGTAAGACAGTACATTTTCATTGCACACCTTATTACTAATGATATAGTGTCCAGGTCCAGGAATGTGATCATTACACCATATTCTCTACTCATCTCACCAATCACTGAGTATAATGCCCCTTTCTGTATGTACCTGTTCAAACATCTGACACAACTTGAATGCCCAAAATGTTTTCATACTAAAAAAAATCAAGGATCTAAATCATAAAAACTATGCAGACTGTTTCAAAGCCTTGTCCCTCTTCTTGGTATCATACAGGCTACTGAGGGACGATCTCTGCCTTGCAAACAGAGCCACAACACACCCTATCTTGTTAGACCTACTGCCCATTCAGAAGTGCATTGGGGGCATAAAGACCCTCTCAAGAAATGTAGATCACTTTTGCAAGATATATAGAACATGTCGGATAAGTAGACATGAATCATCTTCCTCTCTACATAAACCTTCTCTTATACTATTTAAACATAATCTGGATGAATTGATGGATAACCATAAATTCACCCCTGGTTTAGCACCCTGGTCCCTCATAGATATGGGCAACATGTAAATATTTTGCTTGTTTCTAGGTTATTCATACATAAAACATATGGAATAAAAACGTCATGGGAATATATGACTAGGCTTCTAAAGATCCTCTAGGATCACTAGCCTAGTGAGTTCCCACAAACCTATGAATATCCATCAGCACAAGAGGCATGCAGCAAATCTATGACAAGACTAAAGAGACATTTCTAGTGATAAGTTAAAAGTAGATGCAGGAAAGGCACATTTTGATGCTTTTCAGATAGTTTATTAGTTTATATAGGGTCTATATTAGATGAAAGAAAGTTTGTCTTAGCGAACGCTCACGAGTGAAAATCCAGGAACTCGAAACTGCAATTGTGGGGGGCTGCATCCCCCCCCCCCCGCTAAATCTGTATTCCAACTCTGAGATCACACTACAGTGAGGAAAGGGCAAATATTCTCATCTTCACTGTACCACGATATCTCGATTGCGGTTTGAAGTTCCGCAATTTTTGCTTATGTGAGCGTTCGCTAAGATGAACTTTAGCTCATCTAATATAGACCCATTTATATATATCTACACAATAGCTGGAGCTATGAAATTAGAGCTACTTGGTGGAAGTTTCCTGCAAACCTTGTTTTGAAAACAGCACTGTCTCACAAATAATAACACAGTCTGTGTGCTCACACTGCAGTTTCTTAGACTAGTATTCTGCAATATATATATTTTTTTGTTAATCAAAGAAGTCTACATAAACTGGACTGGATTGTTACATGCCAAGATAATTGATTGTTCTTCTTTATGTATGTATGTATGTATGTTATTTGTTTATTTATTTACATTTTTGAGAATGTCCATTTGAGAAATTGATTTTCAGTACCGTCTTGTAGAGGAAAAGATTGTATAATATAATATAATATAATATAATATAATATAATATAATATAATATAATATAATATAATATAATATATTATCATAGCAGAGAATAACTGTTAGAAGATGGATAATTAGTACATTCAGTAGCTGCCAAATTACATGATTAAAATATTAAGAACAAAAATGTTTAAAAATAACAGTGCATTTTTGTGGTGGGTGTTGAGAAGAAATGCATTAGGTAGAACACAAAAACAAGTGAAAGCACTGCCTATTACATAACTAAGGCTTGTTTGACATAAATGCATTGTTAAAAAAGGAGCTAGTTAGGAAATGATGCCATACATATAATTTGAGGTTATACTAGTAGTGATTATAGCAGCAGGGGAGGATAGAAGAACAACTGCAATATGGATGAAGATGGTGAGCAAAGTTGGAGTCTTTAACTAATACCACAGCTGCTTTGCCAGTTAAAATGTAAATTACGAGGGAGGGGATTCTAAAGCTTGCCAGTAAAAACTGTGCAGCATGCATCACCGAATTTGTTCCTGGCAATATTAACAGAGACAAGATGGCTTACAGATGTTTACAAATGCTCTAATGTGTCTAGCAGTGGTAGTCCATGTGAGATAATAGCACAGAATTGGGCTGCTAAAGGAGCATAACATTTTATGTACGTATTATAGTTTGCATAAAATTCCAGCCTGTGAAGTGCACTCATTGTGATCTATAAGTTTGTCCACTATCCTCAACAACATAGTGTGCCATCCTATTGAAGGTATGCTTTAGTTTATGGCAGGGGGGTCACAACAAAGCTGTTATATGATGGTGGGCATACAATAAAGAGGGGTTAGGAGCAAGTGATGTAAAGCTTTGATACTATGTAGTTTGACCAACTTTTGGATTCTTCTGGAGATAAGATTAACAATGTCTTTATCAAATTTCAGCTGATTATTGGTTATGTAGCCGAGAAGTTCAGCATGTGTCACAGTGTCAATTATTTGCAAAATCTTTCACAATGAAATGTGTGACTGCTGTAGAAACTGGAAAATTATTACTGCACTCTCTGTATAAGGTGATGCTGGAGGGGATTATTGAAAAAGGCTTTGGGATGGGGAACTGTCACTGCTTGAATGAGCACATGAGGCACTGAAGGTTGTAGTGATGTGTATGTATGTCAGAATGCAACCTCAACAGTAGCTACAGCACTGCAACACATATGACTGGACAGGTTTAGGGCATAATTGTCATGCACACCACCTCCCATGAGAACTGCAAGGGTATTACAGTGTCACTAACTAGATGGTGATGATGTGCCACATGACTGTAAATGCCATCTATTACTAGACATGCCACTGTAGTGACCGGCATGACCCTGGAATACCCTCTCCTAACTGTAGTCATATCCACAACTGATGTTGCTGTGGAAATGCTGATGTTGGGTGACTGTAATCTTGGCCATCTAGCCACAATGACTACCATCCATGGAGGTATCAGTGGATCTGCTAAACAGGCAGCACTTGCTACACAGCATGCGAGCATTGAGGACATTGTGAATGCCAGTATGTGATTAAGTCTATGGAAACCATCACACAATGGAAGATGAACAACTGGAAGTCATCCCATTACACTCTGCACTATCTGCATTCGACTACATGATGCTAGACTTGGCTACTATAATGGCAATCACATACTTTGGGTCATACCCATTAACACAGGAAGTTCAGGGGAAGACTGGTACCTGTTTCCCCAAGTAGCACCAGTACACATCCCATGTGTTCACCACTCCTCCCTATGAGACTTGCGGCAGGCTTTCATGAGTGGCCCATAAGGAGTGTCACACTGCCCTGACTGTGAGTTTCCTCAGTAATCTGTCCTCCCCATGTGGTGTGTGACTCTTGGGTAGTCTGAGTACGGGATCCAGTTGACACACTTAGAGTGCCCAACACACACACAGTCTGTACTCCCTGACCATGCCAGCTGATCATCACGGTGATTGTTACCAGAGACAGATGATCCTCTGACATCGCATTTTAGAAATTCCACAGAGGAAGTGTAAATATAACCCAGCATGTATAACATACTCTTGTGCAGATTTTGTACTACTGTGTGTAGCAACAGTAATGGAAAATACCTTACCTCATGCAGATGCCCTGGGAGGCTCTGCCCCTGATTTTCCAATAGTACATGACACACATTTCATTATAAGATGTGGAGTGAATAGTAAGACAAATAAAAGTAACCATATTTTAATACCAGTATGATAATACCTATCTGTGTTATATCTAAAGGATATTCTAGGGGCACATTGCAGCTGAACTCAAATGTCCAACAGCACACCGTGGGACTGTGATGAGATTATTTTCCTTCTGAGAGAGGCCAGAAACCCCTCCATCTCTGTCAAAGGGCATTTTAGTGAAACCTTCTCTCCTGTTGCCCTAGCTTCCTGTACAAGATGAAGAACCCATAGTTCTGCATTATGGGTAATGTCAGTGGTCCTACACCTGACCTGCTTGTTAAGTGCAATCCTGGCCACCAATGGCATTGATGTCAGCTACACAATCCTGCCGTGCACATTCTGTACAGAGACAGCCAGCAGCATCCTGCCTGAAGAGCTATCTGTCATAGAGATGGAGGGCCTGCAGGAAAACCTCATTCTACACATAACAGAGCTTGAATTTTTTGATTTTCTTCTCTGTAGAGGCACTGCTATTTCCTCACATCCCTTTGGCAAGCATATTGGTGTGTGTTTTAAAAAATGTCATGTTACTGTAACAGTAATGCCACACTTGCCCACTTATACCCCTCTGTATAACTCCCTTTTTGTATACCACACAGAAAATCTTAAAACTACATGTAAGAGTTCAGCCATACCCTTCCAACACTGTCAGGCCTGTAATCTGTACCTTTCATGGTTCAAACTCAGTAGGTTTTCATATAGCAGATGCTTTGCTCCCACCTACTTGCAGCACATACATTACACTAAGAGGAGTAAGTTGCTAAAATCAAGTTACATGCACATCTATAGGAAGAAAGCACCTGTTAGAGTCACATATATGTTTTTAGTTGTACTGCAATTACCTCTGCCAAAATATATTTTACTGCTTATACAGCAGTGTATGTACTTTTATTTTTGTATTCATCTACTTCACCATCTTTGTCACTAACCTTTTTGTTTACTTTATTGTTTCCCCCTCATTTACTTTCATTTACATACAGCTTTGTCCACAGCATCACATGTGGCCCTGCCTTGGGAAACTGCTCTCCAATGACTCACTCCACTTCCCACAGCCCTACAGCAGGCTGCCAGGGCCACCTCTCAAACTGCAGAGGTGGGGATGGAGGTGCATAGGCCCTTCATCCTTGTCCCTAGAGGGGAGTCTCCAGCAGAGTCAGTTGTGGGTACTGCCAGCAGTTCTGCCAGGTATGAAGGTCCAATTGTGTGCAGAAATGAGCTTGCTTAGGTGGTTGAACAGCTGGTGGACCACCTGAAAAAAATCCTTTAGTGGCTTTCAAAGTCACATTGCAGCCCAGTTTTCCCTTCCCTTTCATGTCTATGCTCACCCCTGTTTGTTATCTAGTCCTCCCTATCATCATTGTCTTCCCTTTGTCTGTCTGATGCCTCCTACTCCATCGTGCTGTACCCATCCTTCAGTGTGTCAAAATCTCCCGATTGTTCTGTCTGTATTCTGTGTCTGTTTTTTTGATTATTTGTTTGTGTGCCCTTCCCACCTTCTCCAACCCTCCTAACTTCCTTCTACTTTCTTTACTTCCTCCCACAACTTGCCTTCCCTGTACATATATATATATATATATATATATATATATATATATATATATATATATTTATACATAATATATACATATACACACACACATATATATATATATATATATATATATATATATATATATATATATATATATATATGTATACACATATAGGTACTTTGTTATTGCAACCAGATTTTTATGATTCTACCCGTTGTTTCACGATGTTTAAATGTAACCTTTTACTTCAGTGAAGATGTCAAACAAGTGTTTTCTTTCATACTGAAGGTTGTTTTAGGCAGGGTTATGAATACAACAAGTAAAGATGTAGTGTCGCTGTTTATGTATGCACTTTACTAACACCGTGTCATGTAGTTGGCAGTAAAGTGCATAGACGCTTCAATTGTCAGGGCTGCTCTTACTGACTGCAATTGCTCTTATCAAATATCGCCTCACTTCACTTTTCTTCAGCAAGTAAGTGACAGAGCATTGTAATGTTTCTGTGTTTTTACGCAACTGTGTCCACGGCTTGCTATACGACTGTAGCTGGCAGCCTGCACTCACTAATGCAGAACAGATAAACTCTGCCATTACCTTATGAATTATAGTGTCTTAGAAATGTGAGACAATTGAAGCAGCGTGCGTGTGTTATGCACGCAAAACAGGAAGACTGAAACAATTGTTTCTCTCTTCCTGAATGTAATCCAGTTACTTTTCATCAGTAAGGACTTCAAATAACGACTTGCAGTTCCCCCCAGTCATTTTCATGCCAGCATTTGTATTATCGCAACCGCGAAAATCTGCTTGTGATAACACGTACGTACCCCTCTCTCTCTCTCTATATACATATATCTATATATCTATATATATATATATATATATATATATATATATATATATATATATATATATGTATGTATCTACTTCTAAATTTCAAAACCTCAAAATGGTGACTTTCTTATGGTCAAGAACATAAGAATAAAAGTTTTGAAACATTGAGCCTTTTAAATGCAGATCGCTGTACAGAGCGGAGCAGTATATTTACAATTTTCCTCGTAGGAGTGCAATTTTGTCGAAGATATTTTTAATTAGCAGGGGCTATAGGGGGTGCAAGGGGGCTCCCCCCTGCAAAAACCTAAAAAAAAGATTTTTGTTGTTATTTTTTTTATTTAAATTTCAAAGTTTCAAAACTTCAGTCTTATGGTTTCGACCATAAGAAAGTCGACTTTTTGAAAATTTAGAAGTAAACCCATATACATACACACACACACACACACACACACACACACACACACACACACACACACACACACACACATATATATATATATATATATATATATATATATATATATATACATAAATACATATATATTTATACATAGGTGCCAGAAGCTGTTAAAGACTGAGGGGATGGAGGGTGAGAGGGGCACTTAGTAATCTAAAAAGGGTAATTTTTTATAACTATTTACTGCCACAACATAGGATCACTTGGAGAACATTTTAAGCTTAGCCAATTCCCTTTTAGTGCTTGAATTAACATTTTCTCATTGGTCTTACCTATCCCTTAGCTGATAATTGTATATTAACCCTAGTGAGAATAACTGTGATCGTACCATAGATAATTTGAGGGGACCCATGTAAGGGTTGCAGAATTTAGGAACTGCCTCTATCCATTAGTGGCATGAGGGGCAATCGTGGAGTACATTTTCTATTACCCATCCTTAGATCCAAGTTGCATTTGAATATGGATGGATGAGCTTTGTTTTATTTTTATGGATAATCTGTTCTGGAACAGTGATAGCCTCTGTGATATATATCCATGTCTCCACAACATTCAGTTTAGATAACTGGACTGAATATTTCTGATGCCATTTGACTTCCTGATGTTCAGTAGGTCCATCTGTATTTGGTTGGAGGATGCCTTGTATGCCAGATATGTCACCTCTAAGCACTCTGTAGTTTACTGAGTATAGTAATAAATCTTTGAGGTGGTCCATGCAAGACCTCTTGTTTAGGACTTGTATCCTTTTAGTAAGGTATCTCTGAAGGTATTCCAATTGTTGCATGGGGCTGGACAGATACATGCCAAAGTGGGCATTATACAAAATGACTGACCTAATGAGAGCTTTGTAAAGGGGGACAAAAACATCTCTAGATCTAGTCACAACTGATTAATTTGTTTATAAGCTGTGCAATATAGAAAGTCTTTCTTATAACTCTGGGTACATGTTGGTCAAAATTTAAGTCACAGTACACACAAGTCCCCAAATGCCAAACAGTTGGGTCAGTACTCAGAGGGCATTGCCATGACGTTGACACCAGTTATTATTTGGGACAAACCTTCATGCATGATGGTTAAGTCATTTGGGGATTCAAGAACTGCTCCTAGCTTGCAGTCATACCAAACTTGGCTGGCCAAAGCCCTTTGGTATTTTCTTTTACTTTTGAGATGTATATGCCAAACAGAAAAGTCTCAGCACTGAACCCTGGGGGACTCCATTGGTGACTGGTCTCTTTCCCTGTTTTAATCTCTTGCATCTTGTGAGCAAGTTGGCAATCCAGTTAGTGATGCAAGTGTTTGCCCCTACATTATTCATCTTTTGTACTACACCTGATTAGGAGATTGTGTCAAAAGGCTTGGCTAAGTCAAGGTAATGTGGTGTGAACTGTTTTACTGTCATCCATTGCTTTGTTAACAGAGTAAAGCTTAAAATTTCCCCATGATTTTGAGCCTTTCACAATTTGCTCTGGGCTGTTTTCAAACACATTTTTAGGGACATGCATACATATATGCATTCTTTGATTCACCTTCCTGATTGTATTAAATTATATTCCTTGTATAATACAGCACAGGTTTTTAGAATGTGTTTTAAATTTGTAGTTTTGAGCAATCTTATAGTAAGCAATGAAACAAAATGTATGAACCAATAATGACAAAACTGCCGATTTC
>NC_056731.1:1793317180-1793499680 GCF_019279795.1 Protopterus annectens | reverse complement strand
TCAGAGTTATCATATCATGACTTTCTGGGTACAACTGCATTTGTTTTTAAATCTTGACTTGTAAGGTACACCCTACACTTGCTTTTGTAACTGATATACTGCTTGACAGCAGTTTTTTATTTATGTATGGAAGGGATATGGTGTTTAGCTATCCCACAAATTGGGTGTATCAGCTGTCTGCCTGGTTCAACTCCCTGTGATGATGTACTGTGTTTACACACACACCTCTAAATGGAGCACCAGCAGCCTTCATCATAAACTGAATGGAGCACCAACAGACTTCATAAACTGAACACACACCCCCTTTCATAAACTGAACACCCCCCCCTTCATAAACTGAACACAGACACCCCTTCATAAACTGAATGGAGCACTAGCAGTCTTCATAAACTGAACACACATACCCCTTCATAAACTGAACACACACCCCCTTCATAAACTGAATGGAGCACCAGAAGCCTTCATAAATTGAACACACACCCCCTTCATAAACTTAACGGAGCACCAGCAGCTTTCATAAACTGAACACACACACCCCCCCTTCATAAACTGAATGGAGCACCAGCAGCCTTCATAAACTGAACACACAGATCCCCTTCATAAACTGAACGCAGAACTAGCAGCCTTCATAAACTGAACAGAGCACCAGCAGCCTTCATAAAGTAAACACACACCCCCATTCATAAAATGAATGGAGCACCAGCAGCCTTCATAAACTGAACACACAGACCCCCCTTCATAAACTGAACAGAGCACCAGCAGCCTTCATAAACGGAACGGATCACCAGCACCCTTCATAAACTGAATGGAGAACCAGCAGCCTTCATAAAATGAACACAAACCCCCTTCATTAACTGAACAGAACACCAGCAGCCTTCATAATAAACTGAATGGAGCACCATCGGCCTTCATAAACTGAACACACACACACCCCCCCTTCATAAACTGAATGGAGCACCAGCAGGCTTCATAAACTGAACACCCCCCCCCTTCATAAACTAAATGGAGCACCAGCAACCTTAAGCTTATCATGGGTGTTGAGTCCACCAACAGCCTTCACAAACTAAATGGAGCACCAGCAGCCTTCATAAACTGAACACTCCCCCACCTTCATAAACTAAATGGAGCACCAGCAGCCTTCATAAACTGAACACTCCCCCACCTTCATAAACTAAATAGAGCACCAGCAGCCTTAAGCGGTGTTGAGTCTGACAGCAATGATGTGATCAGGCAGGAACCACGCACTTTTGTGTTTAAATTTAAATTCAGATTAGCATGCCTGAGTTACAGTTACAGGTCTTGCAGCTGTAAACGTGTGTGTGTGTGGGGGCTGCTCCCACCCTCTCGTCCTATGGTTCCAGCGCTTATACACATACACACACACACACACACACATATATATATATATATATATATATATATATATATATATATATATATATATAGTTGAAAGTTAACCTACATTCCTTACCACCATCCTGTCCATTCCATCGCATTTCCTTATGCTCCCATCTCCTTTCATAACTTACTTATACTCTCATTCCCCTTTTAGTTTGTCCAAAAAAATAGATGAAACTGCACTATACTAGCCCTTTAAAACTGCTAGATGCATTTTTTCATTTAGCCATTTATAACTATATGTGAGCACACTAAGCACGGTGAGACACATACAGGTACCACAATCACAGCTATTTCTCATGTTGCAGTTGTTACTAGGAGATACATGCTGCCATTGTGGTACCTGTGTGGCTGTGATCTTTAACCCCCTGTGTCAATGGATCTTGTTTCTACATGGTAGTTATTGATTAGTAATAGCCCTTCATGCCATGCTGCTGCGGTAATTACTAGCTGACAACTCACATCAAGAAAACTCTTAAGTAATTATCATTGGTAGGTTAACCACTATTCCTTTAACAAACAGTGTACTTTCCTGTGATTTATTCAAAGATGTTGACACCTTTTTCTCATTTTTATATCTACAATGCTAAGCTTGCATAAAACTGTTGTTGTTTGGAGCAATATTATTACTACATTATCAAAGAGAGAAAATATGAAATTATGTGTTTGTATAAAACATATGTCCACAGAATTTCACACTTGCATTAGATGTGTTTATTTTAACTAAATTCAGTGAAATTTGCTTACTTGTATGGGAAATTTCCATTCCATTTCCATCTTTTTTTTTTGTTTTTATTCATACTTCCTGTCCAAACTCCTCGTTAATACAATACACAGACGACTCCACTATTATCTCGTGCTCTGATAACCTTCCCCACCTCCTTGTTCTTATTGAAGATTTCCTTCTTTCAGTCCAAAAATGGCTGAGCAATAATCAACTACTTCTTAATCCTAAAAAAAGCAAAACTTCTACTCTTCCTCCATCAGTCACTACAGCAAAATAAAAATACCTTCACGGTATCTTCTCTTAATATAGCAATAACCCACGCCTGGGTGTGGGTAATGCTGGATTTACACACGGTTGGCGTGGTTTGGCCCCGAGGGCGAAGCCCGAGGGACCAAACAAAGCCAACCGTGGGTAAATACAGCATTACCCACACCAGGCGTGTTATTGCTATTATACATGACATTATTTAAGAAAATAAACTATTACTTTTCTTAAATAATGGCATAGTATAATGCCGGTTTACTGCCCTTCTGCAGATGTCTGGCATCCGTGGCAGTTCTGATGTTCTGCGCCTGCGCAGTACATCAGAGTTGTATAAAAGCAACGGAGAAAGCAAGATCTCCGTTGCTTTTTTTTTAAGCTATGTTAAATGGGTTTAACATAGCGAGACAGTTCAAAATAAGCAACGGAGATGTCCGTTGCTTATTTTAAACTGTCTCGCTATGTTAAACCCATTTAACATAGTAAAAAAAAGCAACGGAGATCTTGCTTTCTCCGTTGCTTTTTTTTTAAAACCTGTCTCGCTATGTTAAATGGGTTTAGCATAGCGAGACAGCTTTAAAATAAGCAACGGAGATCTCCGTTGCTTATTTTTAAGCTGTCTCGCTATGTTAAACCCATTTAACATAGCGAGACAGTGTTTTAAAAGTAGAGTTATACTAATGGAAAAAAGTCCGGGCGACCGGACCTTTTTCCATTAGTATAACTCGATTTACAATGTGCACGCTGGCCAATCAGCGTGCACGTTTTGGGGGGGTCATGGCATAATAATGCATTTATCTCTGTTGAACCACATACTAAACTTCTGTGTGTAATCATAGATGACCAACTAAAGTTTAACATACATATTCAGCAAGCCATCAGAAACCTGGTCTCTTATACAGATATAAAAACATATTTCAATATTAATGACAAACAATCTCTAGCACAGACTTTCCTTCTCCCAACCTTACTCTATGCAACCCCTATTTGCACCAATATTCACTCCAGTCTGTTAGCTAAACTTGAAACCACCTGCAACAAAATAACCACATTCACTGCCAGTCTTTCTTGTTGCTGTCACCACTGCATAGCTTTAAAAAACCTACAATGACTTCAGCTCCATAACCAACTACTTCTTTCCCAACTCCACCTCAGACACAGTATCTTAAATCAGTTCTCCACTGTCCTACCCTCACGGACCTCATCACTCCCTACTCTCCTAAGAGCATCTTATACATTACAGACCTACACCTTTTATATATCTACAAACCCATTAAAAATATTGGCAAACTTTTACACAGCCACTCCATCATCAATGCCTGGAACAGACTTCCCCTTTCTCTAAAAACAAATGGCAACTTCCTTAATGTCAAAAAACTTCTAGAGGACTTATTAACTAATTCCTGGATCTGTCCTTGTCCCACTCCCATCTAAACTACTCCCTCTCCTCCTACCATTCCCCTCTCAGCTCGCACACTTTACCACAAGTACTGTTTTAAGGTCTTTAGGATATTCTACCAGCCTTGAATTTCTCTCTTAATGGTAATTGTTAGATAGAATCTAACTTTTTATATTATATTTTATATACTTAATATGTACCATGGCTATATAAACCCTCAATATTACTCTTGTATTCTAATATGTTCAGTTGTAAGTTGTATTTTGTGTCTCCTGTGTATATATACACTTGTATGTTAATATTCTACAATGTTTTGTTTTTGTATCGAACATACAGAACAGAGAATTTTTTCCTAGGGAAAAAATTTGCTGTTCCAAAACACATACACAACACAAGCACACCAAACAAACAGCAATCCACACACATACACCTAAAATCTTACACCTAACCCTACACTAAACTATACAATCACCACTAACTATCCACTTACCTTAAACCAAGCCCTAACCCTAAGGTCCATCTCTATCGCATACTCACCTCACCCGCACTCTAATCCTAACTCTCCTACCCCGCCCTAACCCTCACATCCACACAATCGCACACATACCTAACGTGCGCCCTAACCCTAACTCACCTAACCTGCCCTTACCCTCATGTCCACACAATCGCAAACATACTAACCCACACCCTAACCCTAACTAACGTAACCCGCACTCAATCGCACACTTACCTGAACCCGACCCGTAACTTTCCACCACAGTGCTGAAAATACCGAAGCAACAGAAATGGACAACCAAATTCTTTCCCTGGGAAAAATTTTGGTTTTCTGTTGCTTCGATATTTTCAGCTTTCGCTGAATAAGGGTCGATATTAGAACATTCGAAGTTTTGAAACTTTGATGTTCTAATATAGACCCACATCCTACATATGCAGCCTTCAAAAAAAAATGCAAGCTCAACATAAGAAAGGCTCTTAAAAACACCAAAACATATGTTTTATAATATTTCAATGGATGAGATATTAGTAATTAAGAATTTGATCAATGATAGAACTAGACATGTTATGAAGGCAGACAAGGGTGGGGACATACTTGTTACAGATGCTAATAGTTATATAATGAAAATAGAGAACATGCTGAACACACCTGAGTTTTATTCTAAACATTCCTTTGAGGAGGTTAAAACTGCATCAATAGAATGCAAAAATAAGCTAACAACAATGCTTAATGAAGAACTTATTACTGAAAACTTATTTAGAGTATTTGAACACTCCTCACCCTAAGTTACCTTGTTTTTTCTGTCTTTCACAAACCTATAAGAATAGAGAAGATCCACCTTACAGACCTGCTATTGCAAGTAGAGGTTCCATATCAGAGGCCACTGCCATATACCTAAATTTTATTCTAGAGCCTCTTACTGAAAATAACTCTTCTTTTATTTTAGATGCATTTGACTTTTTAAGAAAGTACGTGTGAATGAACAAAGCATTTTGGTAACTATTGATGTTGAAGCCCTATACATTGTGTTACCACACATAGCTAGAGAAGCTTATAGCAAAAATAACAATGCTACACAAGGACAAACTGAATGCTTAGGAAAACTAATAAGATTGGTGTTGAGTTACAATGTTTTCAGTTTCCGTGACCAGGCTTACAAACAGACAATAGAGATAGCCATGTGCACAGCTATGGCCTTTAGCCTGGCCAATATAGCCTTAGGCAAGTGGGAGGAGGAATTTAATTGCAAAGTGAATGCACGAGTTTTATTGCCAACTACATTCACTTTATTGATGATGTATACAAAATCTGGCAAGGTGAGAAATCTGAACTCAATGAGTTTATCCACTGCATCAGTAACTCCGCCTCCTTCCTGAAATTGACCACTTCCATGAGCTCGGGGTCAGTGCAGTTCCTTGATATGACTGTCAGTATTGATAAAAACAAAGATTTAATTAGTAACTAAAGCATCAAATTAACAAGAGTGAACTACTTACTTCACAGAGATAATATACATCCAGTATAAACTATGCGCGATGTAATAAAATCACAAGGCTACAGATTAGCGCTCATTACCACAGAGTTGGCCCCTTTTCTCAAAGATATGACTGATCTTGAAAATGATTTGTTAACCAGAGGATATGAATCAATCGTGTTACATATGATGCTGGATCCCATTAGAGATTATAAAACTAACAATGAACCTAGGACACCCCAACCCAAAAGAAGAAAAAAGTAAGGACAATTGCATTCTAACTTACACCCTGGGATTTCAATACAATTAAAGCCATTATTAAGGAGAACAGGGCCATCCTCACTGACAATCAGCAGCCTGTAAGTGTTTTAGGAGATCACCCTACTTTTGTATATAAAAAGAGCAGAAGCATATGTAACTATGTGAAAAATAAAAACAAGGAACAAAAGGATGACGTGAGCACTAAAATCTGTGTGCCACCTAATTGCACTTTCTGTGAATACTGAAAAAGTTGTACATAGAGCCATGTGTAATGCCTGCCCTGCATTTTATATGGGCAAGACTATGAGTAAACTGAAAAAGAGAATTTCAGTTCATCTTTCTGACATCAGATGTAAATGCTAGATGAACACCTTATCCAAGCGATTATTAGAAACTGCAGGCATTCTGGTTTTAAATGTATCATTCTGAATTGTGTGGAGATGAATGAGTTTGAAGGGGACATCCATAGTGTATTGGAGAAAAAAAGAACTATGCTGGCACTTCAAACTGAATGCATTCAGAAAAACAGGACTTAAATACTATTCCTCTATTAAGAGTGCATTGAATTACATCAGCTGCCAAACAATCTGTAAAGGTTTTTCAAGGAACTTTTTGAGGAATATTTTTATGTACTAAAAATATACTAAATAATAATAAAAATGATGTGTAGCATGTGTGTGTGTGTGTGTGTGTGTGTATGTGTATGTATGTATATATCTATCTATCTATATATATATATATATATATATATATATAGACATATATATATATATATATATATATATATATATATATATATATATATGTCTATATCTATATATATATATATATATATATATATATATATATATGTGTGTATGTGGGATCCATACAGATGCTTGACTGCATAGTTCACCGAATCTCAATTTGGTGAGCATACTTGCGCAAAAGTGCTGTTTACCGAAGCAAGTAGATTTTGTGGGGGGGTTTTAACATAGTTTAACGAAAGTGCTTTTTCGATGCAAGCGCTATCGTTAAAGTGTGTTCGGTGGTAATGGATTCGGCCTTTTGAACTTTCGTTCAAAAGTCCTAGATCCAAATGTATATATATATATATATAGATATATATATATATATATATATATATATATATATATATATATATATATATATATATATAGAGTCCCACTTTACAATGTCGAATTACTGAAAACTCAAACTTCATATGGTCGCGACCATATTATCGAGTTTTCAGTAACTCGAAATTACGAAGTTGTCAAAGGAAAAACTTCAAAGACCAATACACGTAAGGTTCAGCTAAGGCACATTTAATAACTTGCTGCAAGGAGACAAAAACATGCAAATACAGGATTTTGCCTAACTACTAACAGGAAGTATGCTATTCTTATACTGTTCTACAAGAAATTGCCTTCTATGGTTGACGTAATCAAACACAACTTTCAGTATTGTTCTACAGCAGATGTTACTCAGATTTTCTGCTGATGTGACTGGATTTATGAAAAACATTTTGAGAAAAACAACCTGGCCTTGGTGGGCTCTAGCCTGTTACAAGCTTCTATTGTGTAGTTCTAATACATGTGTTACATTTCAAGGTACTTTTCTAACTTAGGCACAAGCAAATGCTGATTGCAGTTCATATTTTCAAGCAGTCTTTGTTCTGATTATCTATAGCTTCTGCAGCTGTGTATTTTCTCACAGTACAAGCGGAACTCCTTGTCTAAGTCTCATACAAGTGATACATCTATTCATTATTTTCCTAACACAAGCAGAAATGATCTGCTTCCCTGTAAATTTCCAAAGCATAAGCAAAGATTATAGCTGAGCATATTTCATGACAATACAAGGTTAGAAAGCTTCTGCGATTTGTACAGATTTTATGCAGTGTGAAATAGAATAAATGTGTTAACCCTTTTCAAGCCTTAAATGCACTAAGCATATTACTAATACATATACTAATACATATTTTTCTGACAGAAGTGTAATAAAAAAATAACCCGAACACATAGTTTCTGCAAGGGGGCAAGCCCACCTGCACCCTGCACACCCCCCTATTTAAATATACCAACTTCAAGATCGCGCTACAGTGGGGAAAAGGGAAATCTCCCATTCTGCGCTGAATGCAGAACCGCAGAATGGGAAATCTCCCATTTCCTCGCTATAGTGTGATCACGGAGATTGTATATTTAAGTAGGGAGGGTGCAGGTGGGTTTGCCCTCCTGCAGAAATGATGTGTTTGGGTTTTTTTATTTTTATTTCACTTCCTAATTTCGAGTTACTGAAAACACGATCATATGGTCTTGACCATATGAAGTTCGAGTTTTTGGTAATTCGATATTGTGAAATGGAACTATATATATATATATATATATATATATATATATATATATATATATATATATATGTAGATAGATAGATAATACTTACTTTAACCTCAGTTCTGCTTTGACTAGATTTATTGTATTACACTAGGGTTTTTTTCATGCTGCTATTACCGTGTGGTATTGGTATAATTCCCACATTTACCACACTGGCGGGTGCTCATACATATCCGTGCACACAGCTGCACACTTTTATACATTACTAGTTTACTTTATACACTGTTTTCTGTATTTTCGTGTGTTTTTTTCCTACTAGGTTTAATTGCATAAACAAGTTTTTGGGCTGTAAACATGAAAACTGAACAGACATGACAGTTTTTTTTCACAAAACACTGACATTTTTCTGAGCTGTTAATAACTTAATTTTTTATGCCCACTAGTACACATGGATGAATATTTACTAGATATTATTATAAAGATGTATTTTTATATTTATATGTTCTAGTTTGATTATATTTATGGTTAGATAGCTATGTGTTTTTCTTGATTTTAGTTCTTGTCACGGACCTCATGAAGGCTTTATTGCATTAGTTAAATAAGTTATAATTAAACCTATTTTAATGTATATGTTATGCTTTTCTTTATGCCTGATCTTGGAATGTGAGTTGCAAATAGATAAGTAGTGTAGGCTGGTTTAATATTAAACAATATATATCTTTTCCACACCTTTTTCTATGTATATAAAAGCTGATATGTTTAAAAATCACTTGCCTTCGATGAATAAAGGCTTGATGCTTTGAAACACTACCTGGGTTTCATGATTTTTGGAAATTATTGTGACTTACCTCATCAATAACATTTTAAGACCACTTGTTTCTCTGTTTTTTTTTTCCTCAACACTCAAGGTAGTGACTTTGGAACTGCACAGATTATTCTTTTTTTCATTCTATTATTGTATTGTAAAGTGTTAACAAACTAGAAAGATAATGCGGATTTGTATTTTCCCAGAAACATTGCTGTTTGCAAGCATTAGGCAGGATTATGACATATGTAACTTCCTAAATCTATAGCAGCAGTGTGGTTAAGAAGCTAATCTATGCAGTTCCTACATTAACACTCCATGTGGAGAGATTGCCAAGATACACAACTCAATATAGCACGTTATTATAACTGTGACTGTCTGGGTCATGCTCTTTGGAGTTCTGTAATGCAGAATGATGCATTCCAGATACAGATAAGGGCTGCTAAGTTAGAAAGTATACAAGTATAAGAGTAAATTCACTATTAAAAGCAGTGTGGCTGTCTAGGCAAATAAAGAGTGCATTCTGTGGCACATTTTAGAAAATGTGGCAGCTGATTCAAAGTGGCCAATAGGGAATGAATCCTAGTAATGTTCATTATGTTTGGGGCAGAGTTCCATCAGTAAAAAGGTGTATTTTTAACTCTTTATAATTGCTTTTCCTTTCTGCTTTTGATTAGTTCATTCAACTACCACCATAAACAGTGACACATTCAGGCAACTTAACCTGTCAGCAACATATTACTTTTGTTACTTCTTCCACTGAACAACATTCAATATACACACATTATTCTTCTATATACTATATTTCCTATCCTATCTAGGGTCACACTATTTGCTCTTTCTAACTCACTCAGATTATGTTCATTTACCAGTCTTCTTTAGTATCAGTTTTGAGATTCTTGACATAAAGGATTAAATTACTAAGCACAAAGAAATACTCAAGAGAAATGACAGGCCAAATAATTCACCAAAAACAAAAAACAAAACAAAAGAAATTAAATAAAAAACAAGGGGGTTGTGATTCAAAGTCAGGTTAGTGACTGCAAAGCACTGATATCATACATATACAATGCACTGCCATGCATAGAAAAGTCAGGTCAGTGACTGACTAACACTGGTATCCCACATGTACAATGCACTGTCATGCATAGAAAGGTCAGTTCAGTGACTGCCAAGTGCTAATATGCATGTACAATGCACTGCCATGCATAGAAAAGTCAGATCAGTGACTGACTAACACTGGTATCCCAAATGTACGATGCACTCCCATGCATAGAAAGGTCAGGTCAGTGACTGCCAATTGCTAATATGCATGTACAATGCACTGCCATGCATAGAAAAGTCAGATCAGTGACTGACTAATACTGGTATCCCACATGTACAATGCGCTGCCATGCATACAAAGGTCAGACCCATGACTGCTAAGTACTGATATCACATGTGTACAATGCACTGTCATGCATAGAAAGGTCAGGTCCATGTCTGCCAAGTACTGATATAATATGTGTACAATGCACTGCCATGCATAAAAAGGTCAGGTCCATGACTGCCAAGTACTGATATCATATATGTACAATGCACTGTCATTTTATTTTATTTTATTTATTTTACATTTGTTAACCGGGGGTGTCCGAGCCGAAAAGGCCCTTTTTCAGCAGAGGCCCGGGGAGAAAAGCTCCACAAAGAAAAATTACAGACACATTTAGTTATTTAGACATGATCAGTATACACACAAATTACAGGAGACATGTTTTTACAGTGGTATGCGGCACATAAACAGTTACAGTGGAGAGAACAAACAAAAAAATATTAATTTTAAAAATAAAGGTAATTAATAGATTTGTGGTGTGCAGCTGAAATTTGGAACATAGGTCAAATACATACATAGTACACAGGTACAGTACATACATTGTAGATTAGCCAGTGTTTGTGAGTAAGATTGAAAACTATTATCAAGTGCTCTAGATTTTGTATGTATGTGTTATCTGCTTTCACTAGCCTGGGGAGCAATCATGGCACTGCCAACTTTCCTTGAGATGTTGCCTGATGAGGTCTTTAAAGGAGGCTTTGGATGATGTGTTTTGAATGCTTGTAGGGACAGAGTTCCATTTTGTAGCCACTGAATTACTATATAGTGCATCTCCAAAGCTATTGTAGCTGTTGGTGACTTCTAGTAGTAGTTTGCTTGATGATCTAAGAGGCCTTTTGGCTGAGTGATGTTGTACTAGGTTTTTGAGGGCAGGACACTTATTGGGGAGGTAATAGATAGAATGACAGAGACAGAGCTGATTGTAGGTTAGGAGGTTGGGCAGTTCAAGCCAGTGGAGCTGTCTCAAAGCAGTACAGTGATGAGTTCTATATGAGCAATTTGCAGCAAAGCGGACAATTCTGTTATAGCAGGCTTCCATTTTGCTTAGTTCAGTTTTGTTGAGATTAGTCAGAATGGGAGATGCATAGAGTAGGGTGGATAGAAGTTGGGAGCAAGCAATGGCTGATCTTATGTTGTTGGTAAGAAATGGTTTGATACGGTAGAGCGACCCCAGTTTGGCATGTACTTTTTTAATAGTTAAGTTGAGATGACTATCAAATTTTAGGTGGGAGTCTATGGTTATTCCCATAGCCTGTGCCACTGGAGCAATTGGAGTAGCATTAGTGGAGTAGATAGTGAATTGACTGTTAGTGTTTTTGTTAGAACTGGTTATAATCATAAGCTGAGTTTTATTTGGATTGAGGATAAGTTGGGCTTTGGTAAGGTAGTTTTCAATGTCAGGGAATGCTAGTTGAGTTGTTTGCAGGAGGGTGGGACTATTTTTTGCAGCACAGATTAAGGTAGTGTCATCTGCATACTGAATTATAGATGCATGCTGTGTGGAGGTATGGAGGTCATTTGTGAAGACTGTGAATAGTAGTGGTCCTAAGACAGAACCCTGTGGGACTCCTATAGTTATGGGCAGCAGAGGAGAGAGAGAATTTTCCCATTTCACAGCTTGGTACCTGTCAGTTAAGTAGCTTTGGAACCAGGTAAGAGTGGAATTTGATAGATGATATTGGTTTAGTTTGTTTAGCAGGATTTGGTGTGAGACTGTGTCAAATGCTTTGGACATATCAAGAGTTGACACTTGTAGGCCTTCATTTTTGAGACGGTTTACTGTGTCTGTGAAGCAGAGGAGGGCTGTAGTGGTACTATGGGCAGGTCTGAAACCATGCTGAGTAGGTGATAGGATGTTGCTGTCTAGGAGATAGTTTAGCATCTGGGTATGGATGCATTTTCTAGGATTTTGGCCAGGGGAGAGTAAAGCAATGGGTCTGTAGTTATTAAGTTCAGTGGAGGTCCCGCCTTTATGTATGGGTGTAACATAGGATATTTTCCAGAGTTTGGGCACATAGTTTTCAACAATTGATCTGTTTATGAGAGTGGAGACTGGGATAGCAATAGCATCTGCTGTGAGTTTCAAGAAATAGCTGAGGAGTAGGTCAGCTGCTGTTGATGAGGTTTTTAGTTTGGAGAGCATGCTTTTGATTGAAGTGGTGGAAACTGTTTTGAGGGTAAAGCTTGTATTAGTGTTATTTGTGTTGGGGGGATAGTGAGGAAGGAACTGTCCTGTGATACTAAGGATAGAACTGAGTTCACAAAGTGGGAGTTGAATTGTGTTTCAATGGGAACTTTAGTATCAGGGGTGGTTGGTTTGGGGGTAGCCTTTTGGGTGGATTTTAGTAGCTGGTTTACATTTTTCCAAAATTTTTGCGGGTTGTGTTGGTATTTAGTTTGTAATGTTGTGTAGTAGGATTTTTTGTCCAGCCTAATGCATTTTTTTGCACGGTTGCGCAGTTCTTGGTACTTAGTTAGGCTTTATGTTTCTTTGTTTTTTTGATAGTAAAGCTAGGCAGTGTCTCTGGACTTGAGGATTTGTTCGGTTTCTTTACTGAGCCAGGGGTTTGTAGAGGTTCTAACCTTGATTTTGCGCAATGGAGCAACAGTGTCTAGGTGTTGTAGAAATGTTTTGTTGAAATATGCTACAGCCTGGTCAAGTGGGAGGGTTTTTAGGGGGTCCAGTCACAGTTACAGAGTAAAGTGTTGAGGACCTCAGGAGAGATTTTTTTTGTGTTTCTAGTGGATATATAGTTAGTGGTTTTGCATATGCTTGTTCTACTACGTATAAAGTATATTATGTTGTGGTCACTTAATGTGTCTGGGAGACTGCCTGTGTGAGGGTACAATGTGGGGTTGTTAGTTAGGATGGATTCCCTTTTAGATTTTTTATCACATCCAGTTGGAATTTGGACTAGCTGCTGGTAGCCATGGAGATTTATTAGTTTACTTGGTGGTTCTGATATACAGGTGAACCAATCTAGGTTGAAGTCCCTCAGAATAAGGGTTTCTTGTGAGTATGTGGAAGAACACCAGGATAAGAAGTCTTCAAGGCTAGCAGGTGTATTACCAGGTGGAATATAGATCACAATTGTGGTGATGACCTTTTTAGGGTGAAGTTGAAGTTGTGAGATAAGTATGTCCCAATTATTGGGGGAGAGGTAGGAGTTTGGTAATTGACGGACAGTTAAGTTTGACTTGTACAGTAAGGCAGTTCCACCCTCTTTACAAAGTGGTCTGTCTTGTCTAATGATATTGTAGCCGGTAGGGAGAACTTCTGAGTTAGCTATGTTTTTATTTTAAGTCAGGTTTCTGTTAAAGCAACTATGTCTGGGGAGTAGTGTGCTATTGTGGCCTGGAGTTCAGGTATTTTATTTTTGATACTTCTAATATTAATATTTAGCATTAAAAGATGGTTGGTTTTGCTGCTGTTGTTGATTTTCCCAGGGATGAAGAAATTGGGGATGTTATGTTCTGACATTTGTGTTGGAGCAGCTTGAGTTAGACAGGATGGATTTGGGCCTGGGTTGGGGTGGATATCCCCACTTATGGTGAGTCTGGAGTTAAAATGGTTATACAGATGTTGGAGTTTGGTGAGGAGTGTGAGAAAGTATTGTGTTTTTTTGGAGTAGGAATGAGAGCATATGTGTTTAGTCCTGAATTGGTCCGTAATGTAGTTCTTGAATAACTGTGGGCAGATATTATTATAATGTGTGGTGTCTGTATACGAGAGTGCATGATGCAGTGTTGTGCTACTAAGTTTAGGGATATTGCTAGAGTGATAACTTCTGGTGTTGTAAAGAATTATGAGAAGACAGACTAGACTTAGTTGCGTGATAGTCATGGTTATAAAGTTTAAGTTGTTTCTAGGTGGGGGGTCTGAACAGGAATTATAGGGTTGCACTATATGTGGATGGGGAAGTAGTGTGGGTGATGTAAAAATGCCTAGTGGGAATGAGAGTGATTGGGAGTATTTTGTGTGGAACAAGTTGGTGTGTTATAATGTGATATGACTTGAGGAGCTGTGATTGGTGGATGTAATGTGAGGGTGAGCTGTGGGTGTGGCTGTGATTACTATAAATGTAGAGGTAGTGGGGGGTGGGAGGGAATAGGGGGCAGGGCAGGGGATCAGAGAGAGCCCGAGCGTTAGAGAGGGTGAACGGAGCGGGGCAGAGCCAACCAAGACAAAAGAAAAAGTAAGTATTATTACTAATGGCTCACCAGCAAGCAGACTGTAATTGCTGAGGAGCACTTGTGTCCTGGTGGGAGACTAGAAATTTAAAGATGGCTCCATGCTCAGCAGGATTCTAATATAGACTTTGTATTGGGGGAGGGAGATAGCACAAGGGGTGTAAACCAGGTGGAATGCAAAGAAACCAGAGAGGCAATCAGTGGAAATCAGTGAAGGCCTCAGAGGGGGTAAGTAATAATTCAAACTACCTGTAAAGTGAAGGAGAGAAGAGACAGCAAAGTTTATTAAGGTTGGGAGTGTGTCTTCACATTGACTTGCTGATTAGTAACCAGTTTGTGCACAGATTAGAGTAGGGAGATACATTAGCAATGAAGGGGAATGTATAAAGATGCAAATAAACAGGCGGGCCTCCAAGTGATACAAACTAAGGCAGAAAGCACTGAGAGGGCCGCTTGATGTTTAATTTAGTCACAGGAATGTGAATTAAATGTATACTGTCTACGGGACAGTTAGGATTACTGTACTAGCGGGGGGGGGAACACAAGGCTACAACAATCAGTTTTATTAGCAAGCTGAGAACTACTAAAAAATGCTGCTAATGTAATAGTTTCACTCTCATAAAACATACAAGTAGAATGCCTGGGTGGACTGACCCTGCTCTTGAGGCTCAAAACGTATATCCTTGTTTAGTTTGCAGTACTGATTCCTTCTTATACTGTATGGGTGGAGTGGTACCCGCAGACTGCAGATTTGCTTGAGTGTGCTCCTGCTCTTGAGGCTCAAAATGTATATCCTTGTTTAGTTTGCAGTACTGATTCCTTCTTATACTGTATGGGTGAAGTGGTAGCCACAGACTGCAGATTTGATTGAGTGTGCTCCTGCTCTTGAGACTCAAAATGTATATCCTTGTTTAGTTTGCAGTACTGATTCCTTCTTATACTGTATGGGTGGAGTGGTAGCCACAGACTGCAGATTTGCTTGAGTGTGCTCCTGCTCTTGAGGCTCAAAATGTATATCATTGTTTAGTTTGCAGTACTGATTCCTTCTTATACTGTATGGGTGGATAGAAAGGTCAGGTCAGTGACTGCCAAGTGCTAATATCATGCATGTACAATGCACTGTCATGCATAAAAAGGTCAGTTCAGTGACTGACTAACACTGGTATCCCACATGGACAATGCATTGCCATGCATAGAAAGGTCAGGTCCATGACTGCCAAGTACTGATATCATATATGTACAATGCACTGCCATGCATAGAAAGGTCAGGTCCATGACTGCCAAGTACTGATATCATATATGTACAATGCACTGTCATGCGTAGAAAGGTCAGGTCAGTGACTGCCAAGTGCTAATATCATGCATGTACAATGTACTGTCATGCATAGAAAGGTCAGGTCAGTGACTGACTTATACTGGTATCCCACATGCACTATGCACTGTCATGCATAGAAAGGTCAGGTCCATGACTGCCAAGTACTGATATCATATATGTACAATGCCCTGCCATGCATAGAAAGGTCAGGTCCATGACTGTCAAGTGTTGATATCATGCATGTACAATGCACTGCCATTCACAGAAAGGTCAGGTCAGTGATTGCCAAGTACTGATATCATATATGTACAATGTACTGCCATGCATAAAAAGGTCAGGTCAGTGACTGCCAAGTGCTAATAAAATGCATGCACAATGCACTGCCATGCATAGAAAGGTCAAGACAGTGAATGCCAAGTGCTAGTATAATGCATGTACAATGCACAGCCATGCAGACAAAGGTCAGGTCCATGACTGCCAAGTACTGATATCATATATGTACAATGTACTGCCATGCATAGAAAGGTCAGGTCAGTGACTGGCTAACACTGGTATCCCACATGTACAAAGCACTGCCATGAATAGAAATGTCAGGTCAGTGACTGCCAAGTGCTAATATCATGCATGTAAGATGCACTGCCATGCATAAAAAGGTCAGGTCCATGACTGCCAAGTACTGATATCATATGTGTACAATGCACTGCCATGCATTAAAAGGTCAGGTCAGTGACTGCTTAGTACTAGTATCATATGTGTACAATGCACTGCCGTGCATAGAAAGGTCAGGTCAGTGAATGCCAAGTGCTAATATCATGCATGTACAATGCACTGCTATGCATAGAAAGGTCAGATCTGTGACTACCAAGTGCTAATATCATGCATGTACAATGCACTGTCATGCATAGAAAGGTCAAGTCAGTGACTGCCTAGTTGATGTTACAAGCACACGCATATATATATATATATATATATTATATATATATATATATTATATATACATATATATATATATATATATATATATATATATATATATATATATATATATATATATATATATCATATATATATATATATATGTGTGTGTGTGTGTGTGTGTGTGTGTGCGTGCGTGCGTGGAGGTACTGATGATCAATAGTTCAAGCATACAAAAATGGTAGCATTTAGATTTTAAACAAAAAGTACTGTTTTAAAACTATGACTGTATTATAAAGAAGACAGTATGTTGCTAATCATGTTCTTTAGCCATAGGGTCTTGTAAAGTTGCCACACTTTTAAATAATGACAGCTTAGTGTAGTATACCTACATGTAATTAACAACTGATCTTCAGCTGGCCATATTCCGTGGATGCAAACATTTGTAAAGACCACAAGGATGGTTTATTTGAACATCAGCCTCATCTTCTGCTTATTTTCTAGGTACACTATTTTAAAATGGCTGTTATGTAATGTGCAGCTTGCTGTTTAATGAGCAGGAAAAGTTCTGATTTACCTACAGGTGGCATGAACTAAAGTATGTGAAAACTACTCAAACAATGCTGAAGTCAGCATTCTCATGGAAACAGGTACACCTACACTTTATTATATTCACCATTAAGAGGGACCAGAATTGTCTGTAAAGACAACATTGTCAGGGAGCTTAAAAGTATTTACGTTTAAGAAGTCATTTTTATAATGGATTTTTGTCTCAAACTGATGTATGCTAACACTGATATAATTAAATGGAGAGGAAAAGCATGAGTCTTAACAGGGTGTTTTGTGTGAGTTTGTTTTCATTCTACCCACATTTTGGACACTCTTGCATGCATAATGCTGAGAAATTCTATAGCAAGTTTTATCTAACTATAACACATTTTCTGAACTCATGAATCAGAAGCAAAGTTGTATAGGAACCCCTCAATGTGTCTGCTGTATCTGTGATTTTTAATAACTCTAACTGCATTAGCCAGCAATGGGAACCTTTTAGATTTAAAACTAAAACCAATTATGTATATATATATATATATATATATATATATATAGATCTAGGACTATTGAACGAAAGTTCAATAGTCCGAATGCACAATCACCGAACAGACCTTAACAAAAGTGCTTTCACTGAAAAAGCACTTTTGTTAAAGTGTGTTAAAAAAAAAAAAGTACATTACATTTATGTTTTTGCAGGGGGGAAAACCCCCCTGCACCCCCCACACCCTCCCTACTTTAATATTCTCACTCCGAGGTTAAACTACAGTGGGGAAAAGGAAATTTTCCCTTATCCCCACTGTAGTGCGATCTCCGCAACAGGCATACTTACATGAAAGTGCTTCTTCGGTGAAAAGCACTTTTGCGCAAGTGTGCCCTGCCAAATCTGTTTTGGTGATGTTGCCATTCGGGGATCCATACAGATCCCATATATATATATATATATATATATATATATATATATATATATATATATATATATATATATATATATATATATATATATATATATATATATATATATCTACATATATATATATATATATTATACTGTATGAAGTTTTCACAATTTTTTTTATCTAAGAGCTGCATTCTTCATTAGTATATCTATCCATAACATTTGAGTTTTGTAAATGCTTGAGATTTTTTTCTTTTTGTTACTTGAGATATTTCTGAATATCTTATAAAGTCTATTACAAATTCAAATACCATGCCATTTGTGACAACATAATGTACTCAGATTACTACAGCACTACTATTTAGATTTACTCCTTGGGCATTACAGATTCTGATAAGTCCATATTACACAGGATATTGAAGAGAGGCTTGTACTGTGCTAGACCATTTCTTAAATATGTTTGTGCCTAACGGTGGGAGGAGGGGTTACTCTGCCCTATAATGGTGAGTAGATTGGAAATTTGAGCTGGATGATTTGTCTGGTCCTAAGAGGCCCTATGAATGTCCCAAATATTTTTCTAGTTTAATTCTATGACTCAGAGCACATATCTGTTGTCAAGAAAGATGTCCAGTGGTAGTCAGTGGTATGAGTGCAGATCATGTGTGCTACACCTGGAGTCATTCAGAGTTTGTAGTATGCCAGGTCGATTCAAGAAAACACTCAGGTTTCTAGCATGTCAGAAAAATGCGGAAATAGGTGGAGACAGAGAAGGAAGGCTGCATCTCAAAACAGCATGTGCTAAGACTATAGAATAGATAAGCAGCAGAGGCAGGTACGGAAATAAAGCACAGAAAGAAAGCTGATGTTGGAATAAAGAAGTCAAGGAAATTATCAGAAGAATAAGTCCTGCAGGAAAATGTGGGAGATAGAGCGGATGCAGCAGGCTAAAAAGGAATATTGGTTGTCTAACAAAGATGCTTAGAGAGCAGTCACAATAGCAAAGAACAAGGTATCAGTAGCACTGTACCTGCTTCTGGAAAGTGATTCAGCAGATGGCATAAGGAAATTCTGTCAGGTTACAAGGCAAAGACAGAAAATAATGGAGACAGTCGTCAGACACTCTTCATAAGTGAGGTTACCAAAAGCCTACTCACCAGTCCACAAGACATCAAAGGCAGATGGAAGGAGTACTTTCTTCAGCTTCTAAATGAAGAAAACCCCACAGAAGCTATACTGCCCCAGACACAGCCAATGACGAAAAAGGAAAAAAAGCTCACCTGAAAAGAGGTAAGAACAGCACTAAGGAAAAGTGAGGGAAAGCAGCAGGCTTAGATGAGGTCATGGCAGATATAATCACGATGATGGATGAGTTGGGAGAAAATTGTTTCCTAGGAGGTAAGATGAGGTCATGGCAGATACGATCATGATGATGGATGATTGAGTTGGGAGAAAAATTTTTCCTAGGGGGTACACATAACAGTACGGAGGGAAAGGCTCATCCCGTAAAACTGCAGAATAAACATCCTAGCACCAGTGTACAAGGACAAAATGGGTATTCACATCTGTGGGAAGTATGGAAGTACCAAACTCCTGTTATATTACATAAAAGTGCTGGAGAAGTTGACTGATAAATGAATACTTGGAATTGTAGAAAGTAAGATGGGAGATGCGCAATTTGAATTCAGATCAGGTTGCAGCACAAGTTACCCAGTGTTTATAGTGAGACAGATAGTGGACAAGAAACTAGAGCTGGATAAAGGCATTCTGATAATCTCAGTGGAGGAATTCAGTGAAGTTCCAGAGATTATATCCACCCAGCACTCCATCACACCTCGAAAAATCGGCACTCTACTGGACATTCCTAGAGGTGACAAAAACATATGACAAGATCCCAAGAAAGCTGATTTTTGTCACTCCTACAATGTGTTGAAGTCCCAGAAGTCCCAGAAGCATTGGTAGAATTAGTAAAGTCTATGTACAAAGACCCAAGAACACAAGTACTAAAAGTGTTCAGACTCTGAACAGAAATGTCAGGAAATAATATTGGAATACAATACAAATTTGAGATCACATTTAATAAAACTGAATACAGACAAGCCATTGTTATGGTAGAGTGAATGGAGGAAATCAGCAGAAGCAGAAAAATGAACGCTTGCAGCTTCAAGCACCTACAATGGACGGTTGAGGAGAAAACAAGTCTAAATGAGAAGGTCAAAGCTAGAATCAGAGGAGTTATAGCCAAATGGCACACAGTATCAGGGGAAGTATGTAACATAAGAATGCCAAAGGAGCTGAAAAGTAGTGTATACAAAACAGCAGAGTGACCAGTACTTCCGTATTATACAGAAACCTGGACAGTGAAGGCAGATTAATTGCGGAAGCTAGAAGTGACGGAGGTGAAGTGTCTGAGATGAGTGGTAAAATGCAAAATGTAGCACAGGCGAAGAAATGATTACATCAGAGCAGAAGCTAAAGTAGCTCCAATTGCAGAGAAGGTCAAAGACAGCAGGTTACCATAGTTCAGGCAAATGTGTAGGGAAGCAGAGTACAATTTGGTGAGGAAAATTTGGAAGAAAGAGGTAGAAAGCAAGAGGAAAGGAAGAAAGTAAAGAGATATAAAGATTATGTGAGAAAAGATCTGTGACATTCAGGTTTGACAGTAGCAGAAGGTAGGAGCGTGGCATTGAATTGAGTGAGGTGGCAATAGCTGATGCAACACCCCTTCCCTAGGCAGAAAATGGGACAAGGGAGCCTGATGATGATGATGATGATGATAACGATGATGATGATGATGATGATGATGACCACTTTTTCTGATTTGATGGATTTCTGTATTTAAAACTGGTTTAGCAAGTTATCTTCTGACATACCTCAGATTTTCACAGAATGCCCAGACCTTTGTCTCATATTTTTGGTTTGTTACTCATAAAATTTGTTGTTTTGAGACAAATCACTGAGGACTGAAGTCACTAAATAATGGTACACATTTAAGTTTCAGATTTCATATCCCACAGAAAATGTATGCTAACACAAATATGGTATTCTAGTAACTTTTTAATTTAATAAGAGCAATATTTAAAATCTGTCTCTATTTTGGGTCATTTGTCTCCTCTTTCTTTTAGGCTTTGTCCAGATTTTTTGCACTAAGAGGTTGAGAGGTGTCTCCTGGTGAGAGAAAGGGGTGCTACTATTGATCTGGGTGAAATGTGCTACTGGTTGCAAGGGCCGCATGCTTTTTGATCAACCTGTGTGATCGGGTTTCTTGTTTAAGCTCAGTGCTTTGGCAGATGTCATCTCTCTTCTGGGTTGGGCTGACTACACAAGGACATCTGAGAATATCTTCTTGGACTTCACCTCAAAACCAAACCCAGCTACATCTGAGAAGTACAACTTTTATGTGTTTGCATTTAAATTAGAATGTGCTGGTGTTGATTTGAAATATTCTAATATATTTTTGTGATGTAATAGATTTCTGCATTTTGATCTGGTTTAGCAAGTTATCTGCAGGTAAGAGAAGGGATGATGTTATTGTTTTGTGTGAAATTTGCTACTGGTCACAAGGGCAGTGCATTTTTACTTATTTATTTATTTATTTATTTATTTTTTACTTGGCCTGTGTGCTCTTGTTTTCTGTTTAAATTTCATGTGTCTGCAGATGTCGCTGCTGTATTCTGCTGGGTTGGGACTACACGATCACACTTAAAGATACCTAATTGGAATTGTACTCATAACCAAACACCAATATATCTCAGAAGTATAAGTTTCTGTATTTGCACTTAAATTAACTTATGCTGGAGTTCATTTTAAATACCTGACTGCATGTTTTGTGTTGTAGAGGACTTTGCATTTAGAACTGCTTTAATAAGTTATCTCCAGGTGAGAGAAGAGGTGAAGTTATTGTTCTGGGTGAACTTTTCTACTGATTGCATGGGCAATGTGCTTTTTAATTGGCCTGCATGCCCTAGTTTGTTCTTTAAACTCAGTCTGCTTCCAGATGTTGTTGCTCTATTCTGCTGCATTGTGTCTACATAAGGACACCTAATGATACTTATTCAAAATTAACCCCAGATCTAACAGCAGTCAACTACATCTGGGAAGTGCTGCATATTGTGCAGTAAGGTTGCATACTGTTAAGCAACCCGGCAGTTCCATGTTTTTGCATCATCCTGCAAATGAGTGAGATAAGTTGGCGACAGTTACTGATGCACAAGCAAAGTTGCGTGCACCTAGTAGCACTTACAGAGAGCCATGTTAGACAGGTTTGAGCTCCCGCCTGCAGAAAGCATATCATTTATTGCCTCTTCCACTTATTTTGCAACCTGTGGGCATTCAGAGCCTAAGTATAATCCTTGCTGTGATCTGTAAATTTGTAATTGCAGTTATGGCATCCAATGCAAATTTATAGTCTTTGCTTTCAAATAACCATTACTTATTGTAAGGTGCCTTTTCTGCCTTTTGCACTTGTTACTTGCTGTCTGCTGCAGGCATTTCAAGCCTGAGTCCAGTCATAGCGATAGACTGATGATTGTCACATCACTGTACTAAGCTGTTGTGGTGGCACCGTTTCAAGTTGTTAGTTTCTGCTTTACATATCCATTACTTATTGCTAAACATTTTACTGACTGCTGTACTCTTAATTTATTGATATTATAGATATGGAATCATAACTCTAGTGCTTTGACTCATTGTTCATCACAGTTTTCTTCTGTATCGACCCTACCTACAAATTCACTTCATTAGCACTCAGTGCCCACTATTTTACCAGGCACTAAATATCATGGAGTCACTGTATTTTGCCAGCCTGATAGCAATAGGAAATTTGAGACAATGCAAGAACTGACTCATGCTCACTTTCTATGGTTTGAGTCTTCCAATACATACTTCTATACATGAGAGGTGTAAGTATCCCCATCCCAGGACCTACATCATCTATCAACCTCACCCCAAACCAAATAAATGCCCTTTACAATAGACCTAAAACATCTACTCTCTTCTTAAACATCAATGCAAGAAGCATACTCAATAAAACACATGACCTTCATGCTTTGCTTACCCTATACAAACCTGTAGTCACAATATTAACAGAAACATGGCTTAAACCAGAACATCACAATGATGAAATTACTGCCTCAGGCTACAATATGATTAGAAAAGATAGACTAGGAAAAAAGGGAGGGGGTGTAGCAATCCTCTTCTAAACCCACCTCATCATAGAGCAACTAGACTACAATAACCCAGAAATCAAAGCTGTAGAACAAATCTTTGGCAAATTAGAAATAAATCCCAATAAGCACATAATTATTGCAGGTGGCTATATCCCACCAGGCAATAACACAACTGTCATGGAACACCTACTTAACTGGCTTTCCAACTCCTTTCCACATGAAGCCATACTACTAGGGGACTTCAATAGAGACTGAACAAAATGCTCCAGCCACAATCCCTCTGCCTTTCTAAACCTCCACAGGTCTACCCAAACCATAATAACTCCCACAAGAAATGACAAAACATCCAAATGCCAATCTATCTTAGACTGGATCCTAGTATTTGACCCCACTCAGACTCACCTATCTGGCTGTCTCCCAGACATCCCAAGTGACCATCACCCAACCTACCTAATTAGGTATAAGTCACAATCTATTAACCAACCCATCCTCAGGGAAGTTCGCAACAGAAAAAAGTTTATAACCACTAACGTCATCCAAGAGCTACAAAGTGTCATCTGGGCCCCCCCTTAAACAATTAGCATTAGACGTCACTGAACATTTCAACTCAACCTTTCTAAACATCCTAAACCATCATGCACCTTCCCAAACCATTAGAATAAAAATTAACTATGCCCCATGGCTCATCAAAGACACCAAAACTAAAATGAAAGAAAGAGACAAAGCTTGGACACAATATCAGAGAAATAAAACCTTATGTCTTGGACAAAATGATCTAGAACTCCAAAACAAAACCAAAAAGCAAATCCAACTAGACAAAGCCAATTACTACAAAAACATGCAGGAAAAACATGCTCACAACCCCCAGAAATGTTGGGCCACATTAAATAGCATACTCCACCCAGGAAAAACCACCACCCCATCCCCAGTGCTACCTAGCAATCTTGAAGACATTCCCACACATTTCAACAAATTCTTTACCAAAACTGTCCAAACCCTGGCCAATGCCCAATACAGTACCAGTAGTCTCACATCAACAAATACCCCCACCTTTCTCAATACTCAAGCCAACATCCCCACTTTCAACCTCCACCCCGTGTCCACCAGGGTAATTTCTAAGCTCCTCAAAAAACTAAAACCAACCACACTAGCAGCCAATAAACTTCCAGCAGAATTCCTTCAGATATCAGCTGATGCCATAGCCTACCCAGTCTCTATTCTCATAAACAGATCATTGCTGGAAAACAAAGTACCCACCTCCTGGAAAACCTCACACATCATTCCACTACACAAAGGTGGAAACTCCTTAGAGCTGACCAATTATCATTCAATTGCAATCCTATCACCTCTGTCCAAAATATTAGAAAGAGTGGTTCACACTCAACTAATGCAACACCTCAAAGATAACAACCTTCTCTCTGCTTCACAACATGGCTTTAGACCATCTCATAGCACCACCACAGCCCTCCTGTCATTCACAGATATAGTTAACCACCACAGAAACAATGGTCGTTTGTTTCCTCCATATTCTTAGACTTATCAAAAGCCTTTGATATGGTTAACCACAGCATTCTTCTCAATTCTCTATCTAGCATAAACATAAGCCCCTCCTCTATTGCTTGGTTTAACAGATACCTATCTGGCCGTCAACAAACAGTTCTCTGGAAAGACCTGCTATCCCCCCTATTGCCAGTTACCATAGGAGTCCATCAAGTGTCTATTCTCAGTCCCTTACTGCTCTCCTTATATACTAACTACATCACTTTCTCCTCACCCTCTGTGTTAGTATTACAATATGCAGATGACACCACCTTTATTTGCGCTGCCTCCACACTACACGAACTTCAATCCTTAACCCAGACCTACTTCACCCTCGCAGAAATATGTTTCACCAATATCAAACTTCTTCTCAATCCCAAAAAAAAAAAAAAAATTTATTATATTTGGCCCAGGAAAACCACCACCCCTAAGTGATAGCTTCTAAATCAAATCTAAAGACAACACTCAAATCAGCCGTACCACACACACAAAACTGCTAGGTGTTGAAATTGACAACAATCTTAAATTCAGCATCCATATTGCTCAAACCATCAAGAAAGTTAACAAAAACTTGGAATCCTTTATAGGAATAAACACTTCATGACTAATAACACCAAAGTAATCATTGCAAGCATCCATCTCCTATCCATCCTCTTATATGCCTCTCCCATCTTAACTAATCTCCAGCAAACCGACCTAAATAAAATGGAATGTTGTTACAACAAAAATCGCTAAATTGGCTACCGATTCCCCTTATAGGGCCCATCACTGTCTGTCACTTAAATAAGTCAACTGGTTGGAGCTAACTCATATGCTACTACTCAACCAACTATCTACTGTTTACAAACTCTACTACTTTCCCAACCTAACCCGTGCAGTACAGAAACTCATACAACCACACATCCTCACTAGAACTCTTAGATCCAGCAACCAAAACCTCATAAAAGTTATCAAGCATGGAAATTATGATGGCAAATCCCTTTTTGCCAGCACCATTGCCAAAAAATGGAACACCCTACCAAGCCATACAATCTCTACCACCTCCACTACTCAGTTTAAAAAACTCCTGAAAAAACATTTTCAGAATAATTGGTTATGCTCATGCCATTCACCAGGCTATCCCTTACAAAGGTAACTCCTCTGTACCCCAATTACTCTCAGACAGTCTGTTTCATGAATACAAAATTCTGCCTCGTTTAGGTCTTTTGAGTAGATATCTTTTGATACTCTATACCTCAATGTTTGACTTTTGTATGAACTATTAATTTAATGTATTCCATACTGTATGTATCATCTTCTCGTGTGCATGCAATGAAAGCTCTCATAACATGAAACAAATGTTCCATCTAATCTCCCGTTATTCTATGTATGTGTTGTTTGGAGCTTATCTCCCTGGGCTTGAGCTGAAAATGGAGCTGTGTCCAGTCGGACTTTCCCGGTTAACAAATGTAAAATACAATAAAATAAATAAAAATAAATACAATTTACTAACCCTAGAGGCCAACATCTCTTCAAAGACCTTAAACTGTACCAGCACATTGCCAGTTCTGATACACACCATGCCTACTATGTCCTAGGCAAATAGGTCTTCTTATCCTGAAGTACTTAAACACCCCTGCTTAATCCACAAAGGCCTTCTAGACCAAGGCTTATAGGATATTCACTGTTGCACTAACAGGCAAACAATATACACAGACAATGCAGAAAATGCAACTACAAAAAGGGGGTCACTCAACTGGCAGCCTGAAGTCCATAAAGCAGTAAGGCCAATACAGTACATCTGGTAATATCTTAGTTATAGGTGACTCCATAGTCAGACAATCAGATGCACCACTTACTAGCCTCAGCAAAGACAGAGTTACATTTAGCTGATTCTCAGGTGTCAGGATCCACAGAATCACTAGGGTCCTTAAATCCCTTCATGTTTACACATATAATACGGTCATTGTGCACACTGGAGTGAATCACTTGAAACAAACCTTCGTGGATCATATGAAGAGGATCATGACAGAGCTCTCAGCATGTTTACCTGAAATTGATATAAAACTAGTATTAATGTGTATCTGACCGTCACCAAGAATGATTCCACAATATAAACAAACTGACTTCAATTATTGGTTTAGATATTGGTGTCATTCTAAGGAAATCCAATATATGTGTGTGTATATATAGAGAGATATAGATATAGCTATTGATATAGATATAGATATAGATATATAGATGTCAGTCTGGGAGGAGATGATCAACAACCCAGGCTGCTTTGCTAGCAATCCCTTGCATCTCCCTGCCCATTGCATATGTATATTGGCCAGTACTTTTCCCTTCCCAATAATGCTTTTTAGGAAATGTCAGAGTCCTCAGATTTCCTCCATAGCTAATCAAAATCAAAACTTTGTAATAGAGGCACTGTTTGCTAGAAGCCAATGCACACCTTACCAGCATTCCTAACTTTTGAAAATACAGATATCTGTGCAGTTACTCAAACATGAATTCAGAACAGCACCCCCACAGTGCAGGATTTTAATACCTACCATTCTTTCAGACCTAACCTTGAAAATGACAGTTACTGGAGGGAATATGTCTGTATTCCTTAGAAGCCATTTCACCTCCAGACTCATATGTGAGCCAAAAGTGTAGTGATATAGTAAAACTGATAAATGGCAACAAAATATTGCAGCAGTCAAACCAAATGACTTCTTATTCTTCCCATTCAGATAAAAAATAACTTAGCAATCTTCTCATTCTCGTAAAATAACTATTTTATTAAAACAATAAATACAATGATTAAGCGCTTTCATTCTTTCCAGCACTAGGACTTCATCAGAACCAAATCACCATTGAAATGAAAGCTCTTAAATACTAAAAAGCAAAGCAATTAACTTATTAATCAATTAGAACAACTATGTTAATTTAAAAAGACACTAACATATTTTTTAATAAATAAACTAATGAAAAACAATAAAACATTTCAAATATTTATCAAAATTTATACTTTAAACAAAGTTAAAAAAGTAAAGTTAATATCATATATACTTTATTTTATTTTTTCTGTATTTTTCATATTTTATCTCAACTAACTCCTCTCTAGCTGTTATCAGTAGTTGTGTGTATAGTACCTCTGTTGTTTTTGTTTTTTCCCTAAGCTTCTATATTCAGCACAATGTCTCCCCTCCTGTTTTCCCTAGGTTTTAAAGCAAAGTGTATTCCCTCAAGACTGCATCTACCTTTACTGATACTGCTCCAACTCCTGGAATTACGCCTGTGCTCTATTGTATAGCCAGTTTACACTAAAAGTATGTTCTAAGCTCATAACACAAAGTAGTCTTACTTTGTCTACTGTACAGGATACCTGCATACCACTGAGAGCCCCCCCATACTCACCTGTTTAGAAACCTTGCCTCTGTCTTTCTCTGCCATCTATAAGTTAGTCACTACCCTAGTGTCAACTCTCTCTTAGTTAGCTATACTCTTTTTGTTTTTCTGTTTGTGGTTTCCCTTTTAACTGTTTTTATCTTACTGCAAATACCTGTGCATACCTTGCTATTACATCTCTTCCTTCTCTATCTACACCTCCCCACCTCTTCTACTTACCTGCTGACTCTCACTGTGTGCTCCTTACTCTTTCCCTCCTGCCCTGCTGATTGTTCCTTGTGGTGACTCTTCCTGGCCAATCCCGCTATGCTCGGGCTCACTTTGCTCCCTTCCCACCCCCATATCATTTCCTTTATACCTAACCACCTAATCCCTTCCTCCCCTAACTCCACCCCTTCCTGTCTGCTATAACATTCTAAACACCATACCCTCCCCTACGTATCACTTCATAGTTTACTCTGCTGCAAATCCTCCTTCTTTCTGCATATCCTCTACTCACCTTACAGGTTGTTTCACTTAAATTTTACTTCAACTATCTAACAGGTCCAACAACTTACTTTTTCTAGTCCCTTATCCACTCCTCACTCCATCCCAGTCCTACTTCCCCACCTTAGGCCATGGCTTTTGCAACCCTCTCCATTTTCCTCTTGCCTCCATTACTTCTTCTCATTCTTACATCTTGTACTACGCCATTACCACCTGTCCATAGAGATCCCACTAATCCCCATACTAACTGCTTCTCATCTCTACAGTACTCTATTACAATCTCCTCCTCTATCTTACATCTTGTACTACTCCATTACCACCTGTCCATAGAGATCCTACTAATCCCCATACTAACTGCTTCTCATCTCTGCAGTACTCTATTACAATCTTCTCCTCTATCTTACATCTTGTAATACTCCATTACCACCTGTCCATAGAGATCCCACTAATCCCCACACTAACAGCTTCTCATTTCTGCAGTACTCTATTACAATCTCCTCCTCTATCTTTTCCATGAACATCCCTCTGCCTAAAATCAAACTTCCTCCCCCTCACTCTCTAGCATCTAAAACCAAGACTAAGTACTTGACTTACAACCCATTTAATTTCAAACTTTACCAGCTTCATGTAGCCCTGCTTCTATCAGGTGACATACATCCAAATCCTGGGCCCATCCATCACCCCACCATGCATAACTCTACCTCTCCCATATTAATAAACTCATCCTCTCCAAACAAACATATTTTCTTTTACTCTATGAGTGCCCATAGTATTCTAAACAAAGTTAGTGAAATTCATGCCTGGATAGCATTCCACACCCCTGATGTCATCACCCTAACAGAGACTTGGCTAAAACCCCAAACCTCTGATAAAGACGTTCTCCCCCCTGGTTATAATATACTCCGCATATATCATCAAAACAAAAAAGGGGGTGGCATTGCCATCCTCTACTCCAACCACCTCACCATTACAAGTATTATGAAACCTATCCCATCCTTTTCCCCTGCTGAACTACTTACAGCTAACCATAAAATAAATGACCACACCACTATCACAGTAGCAGCCATCTATATTCCTCCTCTGCTCGAAAATATTCTTTCATACTTTTCGCAACACATCCCCAATGAAACTAACTTCTTTGGGGATGTCAACATTAACTGGTTAACTCTCGGTAATCCAAACTCTAATACTCATATCAATTTATATGGCCTTACACAACTAATCTCCCAACCTACCCATACAAACAAGTCCCACACATCCAGTACTCTTATTGACTGTGTACTTGTATCTATTCCTTCCAAATATTATAACCCTGAAACCATACCAAACACCCTGAGCGATCACTGCCCTATAAAAATGCTTAGGTTCACTCCCCACTTCTTAAAACCTTCTAAATTTATCACTTGTCATAAACTCTCTAACTTCCATCCAGAAACCTTTAATGCCCTCCTCTCTAAAGTAAACTAGAAATTCCTTACCCAACTCCCACTAGAAGAAGCAGTCCTAGCTTTCAACTCCACCTTTCTTAGCATCTTAGACTCACTTGCTCCCCCTTGCAAAGTCCAAATTAAGTTCACCATATCTCCGTGGCTTATAAAAGCCACTCGTACCCTTATGATAACTAGACACAAACTGTGGAAAAAATGGTCACAAACTAAGCTCTCTGCAGACTTATAAAAATATAAAGAACTCAGAAATCTGACAAAAAAAACACATAAACAAAGATAAAATGCACTTCTATAACAAACCTCCCACATCCCTAAAATCTAATCCTAAAACATTCTGGAACTCTATTAACCAAATATTACATCCCGGTAATCTTAGCTCCCCCAATCCATACCCAGACAAGACATCTCAAGAAACTGCCACTATCTTCAATACCTATTTTATCAATTCAATATCTAAGCTACTGAACCCTAACCCAAACTCATCTACTCCTAACATCTCCAACTTTTCTGAACCTACTCCTAAGACTATCTCCTCAAATACCTTCTCCCTCAAATCTGTACCTACTAGCTATATCAAAACTCTTCTCTCTAAATTAAAACCATGCTCAGCATCAGCTGACAATATTCCTTCCACTTTTCTTCTACTAGCAGCTGACTCTCTTTCTCTCCCTGTATCTATCCTAATTAATCGATCTATCTCTAAATCTAAAGTCCCTTCCATCTGGAAACAATGCTATACTCTAGTTATACACAAAGGTGGTAACTTCTCTGATATCTCCAACTTTAGACCTATCACTGTCCTCTCCCCTCTCTCTAAAGTACTAGCAAAATGTATTCATAAACAAGTTATGCAGTATATAATACAGGAAAATCTGCTTACACCCACTCAACACAGCTTCAGACCCAAACATAGCACCACTACAGCTCTATTATCCTTCCTCAACACAATCTCTATAGCCATGGATGACCATAAACATATTTCATGCCTATTCTTGGACCTCTCAAAAGCTTTCAACACTGTCTCACACTCTCTCCTGCTGCACAAACTGCATAACCTCAACTTCTCCTCTGATACTGTTGCATGGTTTTCCACCTACCTCACTGATAGATCTCAATCAGTGAGATGGCACTCTGCACTCTCCCCTCCTCTCCCTGTCAAAATGGGTGTACCTCAAGGGACTATCCTCGAGCCTTTACTTTTTAATATCTTTACTAATCAGCTCTATACCTCCTGTCCTCAGTCATCTTTAGTGCAATACGCAGATGATTCTACAGTCATCACCACAGCCAACTCTCCCTCTAAGCTCTTCTCAGCTACTCAGGCATCTTTTAACTTAGTTGAAACATGGCTCTCTCACTACCAGCTCATCCTTAACCCTAAAAAAACAAAGCCATTACTCTTCCTGCCTAAAACGTTCATATATATTAAACTCTCCTTCTCCATACAGTCCCTTAATAACACTCCCATTTAGGTAGAATCCAGTACTAAGCTCTTAGGCGTAACCATTGATGATCAGCTTAAATTTGACTTGCATGTTAATAACTGCATCAAAAAGACACATTCAAAACTAGGGCTCCTTTACCGTAACAAGAAATTCCATACCTCTGAAGCCAAGATTACTCTATTTCTCTCTTACCTACCTTCTACCCAGTCTAATGTACAATTCTCAAATTATCACAAATCTTAACTCAGCACTCCTGACCAAACTCAAATCTACCTACAACAAGGTAGCTAGATTTGTTGCCCAACAAACCTACAAATCCCATCACTGTCTCTCTCTCTCTCTCTCTCTAAAACACCTAAACTGGCTTGAATTACCCCACCAGCTTCTTGTCTCTCAGCTCCAGATCATGCATTCTGTCCTATGCCAGCCTTCCTACTGCCCAGCACTATCCCCTCTAATCTCCCATTCTTCTCCCTCCAGACCTCTCCGAAGCTCTAACCCAGGATCTACTACAAATCTATAAACCCAAGTCTAAGTTTGAATGCAACATGTACAGCTATCACCCCACTATTGCCTGGAATAGGCTCCCAGAAATCAGGACCCTAAACAATTTAAGACAGCCACCAAAGAGCACTTTAAAAGTCACTGGTCCTTACACACTGCACTCTTCCTCCTTAACCTCCCCTACTTCTCATACCTTAATATACTTTCTGCCCTTAACTCACTCTTCCCACTAGCTCTCTCTAATCTTCCTTGACTACTCTTTCTACTGTCTTCTAAAATCTATTAAGCAAATTGCCTCAGAGACACATTCTTTTGTAATTCTCTTGCCTTCATGCAACTACATCATAATAAAAGTTTTTTTTAACCACTTACCCCAAAAACTATACTCATCTTAATGACATATTTCTTTTTATACATCTTGAAATAGTTATGCTATACTCCTAATTATTGACACTGTATAACATTATATTGCTACTTAACACCTTGTAATAATCCTGTAACATTGCTGTTTAATGCTAATTTATAATAAAAATTGTATAATATATTGGAGCTTCTCTCCACGGGCCTCCACTGAAAAAGGGCTCTTCAGCTCAGTTGGACAATCCCGGTCAACAAATGTAAAATAAATAAAAAATAAATAAATAAAGTTAGACCTTAGATTCAATATAGACTGAAGAGAGATATTGTCATTAATCCCAGGAGGGTAAAAGGCATGCAATCTAAGTTGCCATTTTACCTCTCTTCTAACTTGGACTTAAAGTCAGCACCTCTAGGTTTAATACCAGGACAAAGTAAACGAAAAAATGAGCAGGCAACGGATTCTTCAACACTTTATTCTTGTAAGCCCTTTCACTGACACCAGTGTATCAGCTTCTTCAGACTAAATAAAACAACTTGCTCACAGTCTCCCAGTTTAAAACTTCTTCAAAAGGTTCAAAGCCAATGAACTGATAGCCACAAAAATGATGTCATCATATACATTCAAAATTAAAGCAACATTGCCTATTATTAAAGTTCAAAGTGCTATCTGCTATAAAAAACATTCCCATTATGGGAAGGAAAGAAAAAACTTTTACAGACATTATTTAAAATCAGAATTGACCATGTACGTCTAAGTCAACAAGTTCTATACCGCCTAATAAATATTAGCACTCTCATTGTACAAAAGACATAACAGATAAAGTAAAAATCAGAGACAGAGATTATCACATTTATGGTAGATACAATTGTAATTCTTGGGGGGTAGTTTAGGTAGCTACCTGCGACCAATGTGAGGCATTTTACATAGGAAAAACTGAGAGGAAGATAAAATCAAGGATTTATGAACATCAGTATAGCATTACTAATAAAATAAATACTAATGCTTTAGCTAGACACAGCTCTGTTTTTTTCCTGACCACCGTTTTACATTTGTGGTATTACAACAAATGGAGAGGTGGACCTTGGGAACTCAAATTGGAATAAGTAGAACAAGAATGGCAAGTTAGAACAGCAGCGCACATTTTCCCTGGATTGAATGAGGCCCTATCTATTAAATGTTTATTAAAACTGAAGACCCTCACTAGGTAGTAATGTTCTGTAATATGCATAAAAATACTATGGTCCCCTGATGACATCTTCTGTCTCGACGAGTTTGTATTGTGCATTCAAAAAACATGCTTGATTTTCGGGCTTTGGTGGTTTTTGTGTATAATAATAATCAAACTTCTTTCAGGATTTTCTCTAGTTAATAGAATGTATAAACATGTGGTAGACTTTAGAAATAACACAGAGCTGAGTATATGATTTTATACTATTTACATGTGACAAAATAGATTTAATATGTATTTTAGTTTTACGATATGTACCTGAACACTGGCGTACAGCAACAGTGGTCCCACTCCACAAAGGGGGTGCCTCTACAGTCCCTGGAAACTACCGCCCCATAAGCTTAACCAGCCTGGTCTGCAAAGCTATGGAAAGAATCATTATGGAACTCATAAACAGAGACATAGGGGACCTACAGACACTTGACCCCACCCAGTTCGGCTTTGTAAAGGGCAGATCCTGCCTTTTGAACCTGGTTGACTTTTTCGAAACAGTCGCTAGAGCCATTGATGAGGGTAAAGCAGTCCATACAGCCTACCTGGACTTGGCTAAGGCCTTCGACACAATACCCCACTCAGGCATCATAGATAAGTTCAACAGCTTAAACATAAACCCTTATGTCACTAGATGGGTTGCAAACTGGCTAAAGGACAGAACCCATAAAGTTAAAATCGCTGGAGCAATGTCAGACTCAAAGCCAGTCACAAGTGGTGTCCCACAGGGATCTGTCCTGGGACCCCTCTTGTTCGGCATTTATTTTTCAGATGTTAAAGCAAACATGGAAGGGCTGTGGCTGACAAAGTTCGCAGATGACTGCAAACTAGGCGCCATAGTCGATACACCAGCGGACACATACATCCTACAAAAAGGCCTCACAGAAACGGACAACTGGTGCCGGAGTCACGGCCTTAAACTAAATGCCAAAAAATGTATAGTCATCCCCTTTGGGAAAAACAAAGTACCCACAAATTATCACATAGACAGCAACCCACTGAGTACGGAAAAAGTAATCAGAGACCTAGGGACCCAAGTCGACAGCGACCTCTCATTTGACACCCACGTTGCCAAAGTGGTTAGAAAAACATTCTACCTTGCACACCTCATCATGAAGGGATTCACATCCAGATCCAAGGATGTCATTGTACCCCTATACTCCTCCCTCATCAGACCCATGATTGAGTACAATGCCCCATTTGGTATGTACCTCACCCGGCATTTGCAACAGCTGGAGAGACCACAAAAGTACCTCACCAAGAGGATCAAGGGTCTCCAACATATGTCTTATTCTGCCAGACTAAAGAAACTTCAGCTCTATTCAGTAGCATACCGCCTGCTCAGAGGTGATCTCTGCCTGACAGCAAGGCCATGTCCAATCAGGATCTGATGGACATGCTCCACCACAAAAAATCCAAATCCATCAGGACCACGAGAGCTAAAGACTTAAACCTCGGCACAAGTATGAATAGGACATGCTGGAGGGATAGATTCATAACCCAGAGGCTTCCCATGCTTTGGAACAAGATCCCAGTTCGTATTAGGCAGAGCCCCTCACTGACTCTCTTCAAGAGAAATCTTGATGAGTGGATGGGAGATCGTACGTTTACCCCAGGGGTCACATCTGTGTCACTGCTAGACAGGGGCTCTGTAAACTAATTCTATTATATAAGGGGACCTTCATTGTGTCACTACTAGACAGAGGCACAGTATTCTAAATTTATTCTGTACATTTTTTGTACCATTTCATGGGGTGGCAAAAGCCACATCACTATGGCTAGGCTTACAAATGCCCCAGGGCAGATAGCCTAGTACTATACTATGAAACTATGAATAAGACACATAACCTGTGAGTGTATTTACATTTAGCGTATTCATTTAGTTCTTTTTATGAATTTAATACATGATCAGATTTTAATATTATTATAGAGTTTAGAGTTTAATATATATATTTTTATATGGCTTTTGTACAATGAGAGTGCTAATATTTATTAGGTGGTATAGAACTTGTTGACTTAGACGTACATGGTCAATTCTGATTTTAAATAATGTCTGTAAAAGTTTTTTCTTTCCTTCCCATAATGGGAATGTTTTTTATAGCAGATAGCACTTTAAACTTTAGTAATAGGCAACGTTGCTTTAATTTTGAATGTATATGATGACATAATTTTTGTGGCGATCAGTTCATTGGCTTTGAATCTTTTGAGGAAGTTTTAAACTGGGAGACTGTGAGGAAGTTGTTTTACTTAGTCTGAAGAAGCTGATACAAAGGTGTCAGTGAAAGCACTTACAAGAATAAAGTGTTGAAGAATCCATTGCCTGTGCATTTTTTTATTTACTTTGTTTGGCATTTAAAGGCTTGTTTTTAATGCCAGTGCATTCAGGGCTAGTAGAGGTATGTTTGGAAAGGGCATTGTTCATATTAAGTTTATTAATATAATAAATATGTGTATTCCTTTTCTTGGGTGTCTTTCAGTTTTAACCACATAGTAAGCTTGACACCCTGAGGATTTAGCCAGATAAACAATCCCCTTAGAATGACAGTTTCCTTTACAAAAATAAACTTAAGAATGTAAGTCATTATCTAATGCTGCACTGTCAGCCTCCAAAATATAGTGATATTGACCACAACACCTGTACTTAGTTGTACTTCTCTTCTGTACTTCATTCCAAAACATGTGCAATTGTTCACTTTCAAAGTTCTGTTTCATATTTGGACCTGTTTTAAACACAAATAAGGGGCTAGACCCCAGAATTTGATGAATTTCTTGGTTGCCCCTTAAAATGTTCCAGTTCCTCCTAATATTTTTAAATTCACTAGCTTGTGGACCATATTCTACCACTGAAGTTCTCTCAAAATTATTAGCATCATGAAGGATAAAGTAGTAATTAGTTCCTACTCCTAAAAGGGCCTTGCACTTTATACACCATTTAGATTATCCATGTACCCTAATGTTTTCTACAAGGGATGTAGGGTAGCCCTGAGCTAAAAACATAGCAGCAAGAACTCTAAGCTCAATTTTATGTCTTCAAATTAGGATGTCATCCTGGCTGCTCTAATGCAATGGCCTTTTACAATACTAATTTCTTGGCTCAATGGGTGGCAACCTGAAAATTCCATATAGGAACTTCTAAAAGTTGGCTATCTATAAATACAAAATTTAAAGCCTTTTGTTAGAAATCATTGTGTCCAAGTGATGGATAACATCACTATTAAAAGTATGTGTGAATTTTAAATAACAATGATGAATTATTAATATGTCATAAAATTAACTAGTTCATGCACTGGCCCAGTCCATATAATATAAATATCCAGGTACCTGACAATTCAAAGATAGAGTTAACTTTCCACTAAATTAGCATAAATGGGGCCACAAGAATCCCCCATAGCAATGCTTTAACCTGCTTAAAATACTCTCCATCAAAAAATATAATTATCTAAAACCAAAGCCATCAATTCATTGATCAGATTGCTCTATCATTATTATAAGAAGAATATCTTAACAAACTAGTGTAGAAAAGCTCCAAACCTTTGTCCTTAAGTATAGAAGTAAAAAGGTCTACCACATTTATAGTCAAAAAGATAATCTCCTTTGACCATAATTCATAGTTAAGTCTTCTCAAAAAGTCCCAGGAATCTATAACAAGGTAGTCAACTTTGTTGTAAATAGGTTTAAGCCATCTATCAATAATTAACCAAATGGTGTATGTCTTAGACCTGCGCCCACAGACTATGGGTCTAATTGGTGAGTTCTCCACATTTTTGTGGATCGTAGGACTCCCAAAAATAGTGCCTACTTTTGAAATATTAACCTTCAGAAAATTATAAGTATCAAAAGAAATTCTTTGATCTAATAAATACTCTCCAATATAGGAATCAATTCTTTTATAACTTATGTTAATTTCATTAACAGAAACAGGAGAGCATGTTACATTATAATGCAATAAATCATGCATAGCTTTCAAATAATTCAAAGAATCAAAAACAACAACCTCCCCACTCTTGTCAGGTTTCATGATCTAAATGGATTAATCATTCCTAAGTTTATCAAATAAAACTTTTTCCTCTTTATTTAAATTATAAAAATGAGACCTTTTGTTTTTATTTGTAACTTGTAAATTGTACATGTTGTCTATAATAACTTTTTCCAAAGGTACTAAGGAGGAGTGCAATGAAGGATTAAAACTGCTTTTCTTTCTAAGATGTTGACTACTACTAAAACTATCAAACTTGTTACTAAAATTTGTATCCTTAAAATGAAGTGCTAAATTTAACTTCCTCATAAAAAGTTAATATCAATAATTGTGTCAATAAAATCCAACTTTTTGGAGAGTACAAATTTTAGTCCTTTAGAAAAGAGAGAAAAATGATCTTTAGTAGTAATTTTTTTGTGTAATTATAAACATGAAAGCCATTAGAAGTTTGCATGATCACATTACTTAAACTATCAGGGGTATCGGGTTTCCACATTTTCTGTGTGTGCATATATGGTGTTTGATACCACCCCTGCCCTGAGTTTAAATGACTCATATCCACTATTGGGAACCTCTGTGGGACCTGATTTTGAAAAAAAATTAGGTCTTTTGACACCCTGATTATAACACGTCATAGTATTCACATTAAAATCTTTTAAATTAACATTCTCCTGAAAAAGACCCTTACTAGGCTTCTTGAAAGGGTGAGCTAAGCTGTGGCCAATATCACTATATTTTTGGAGCTGATAGTGTGATATTAGATAATGACTTACATTCCAAAGTTTATTTTTGTAAAATAAACTGGCATTTTAAGGAGATTGTTTATCTTTCTAAGTGCTTGGCATGTCAAGCTTACTATGTGGGTAATATTGAAAGACTCCTGAGAAAAAGAATATATAAACATATTTATGGTATTAATAAACTTAATATGGACAATTTTAAGGAGATTGTTTATCTGGCTAAGTGCTTGGTATGTCAAGCTTACTATGTGGGTAATATTGAAAGACTCCTGAGAAAAAGAATATATAAACATATTTATGGTATTAATAAACTTAATATGGACAATGCCCTTTGAAAACATATTTCTACTAGCCTTAAATGCACTGATTTTAAATTTATTAATTTGCTGTTTTAGAACAGATTTTAATTAATCCTAGAGGTGGCAAATTTAAGTCCAAGTTAGAAGAAAGAGAGATAAAATGGCAACTTAGATTACATGCCTTTTACCCTCCTAGGATTAATGACAATATCTATCTTCAGACAATTTTGAATTTAAGATCTAAAAAGTATAAATGTTGATACATATTTGAAGTGTTTTATTGTTTTTATTAGTTAAGTTATTTTTTATGTTAGTGTCTTTCTAAATTAGCGTAGTTCTAATTGATTAATAATTTAATTGGTCTGCTTTTTAGAATTTAAGAGCTTGCATTTCAATGGTGATATGGTTCTGATGAAGTCCTAGTGTTGGAAAGGATGGAAGGGCTTAATCATTGTATTTATTGTTTTAATAAAATAGTTTTCTTATGAGAATGAGAAGATTAGGAAGTTCTTTTTTATCTGAATGGGAAGAATAAGACTCATAAGTGATGACAACGATCTTGAACTCCTCCATATCATTTTTTTCTTTTTACATTTTTGTTTGATTTTACATATTCCAAAAATAATTCAACAATTTGAAACAAAATAAAGCAAAACTATTAACAAAAGTCCATAATGAGAATTATATACCCAAAACCATTAGTACTTTCCAATAGATCATTAAATTTCTGCCAGGTTATGTATTGATGTTTTATATTTCTAGTTCTCATTTTTATGGTTGATAATTCATTTTTACAAACAGATTTGGCTAGACAGATAAATTCACTAGTAAAAGAGAGAGTATTTTTGCATTTCAAATTTTTAGTAATAACTTTCCTAGCAATATCTAAGATAGACCAAAAAAGAGGTATTTGTGATGCTGGAATAATTTCTGGGATTGGGGCATTGAACACAATCAAGGAATCTGTGATAGTACAATTATACAATGTTTGGTAAAAGCTTCTAAAATCAGTCCAGAAAGATAACACAATGTTGCATTCTATGATCCTATGAACCCAGTCTGCATCAAGGGCATCATTGCATCTCCAGCATTTTATTTTTTTCTTATTAATATATAACAGCAAACTCTGTGTAAAAGTTTCCTTGTATACATCTTCCAGTGTAGAGAGGATGTTGATTTTCCTGCAGATTTTAAGGATAGTTTCTTACTTTTCTCAGAAAAGTCTTCTTTACTTATTTTTGTCAAGTAATTCTAGTATAACAATTCAGGGGGAACAAATTAAATTCTAATAATCTTATATATGATTGACTTAGCTTTAGATGGATTATTATTTATATTAGAAACAAAGTCTATGATTTTTGGAATAGTTTTACTTTGTCTGTCTAATGCTATTTTAATTTTGTCTTGAATATATTTCTTACATGTTTGTATATCTAACCAACTACTATTTTCCAGACTGTATCTAGCAATTAGATAATTAGCTGAGTGTATTTTATTCCCATTCAGATATTGATGCCAATAAATTAAATTACTATTCTTTAAGTCAAACATTTTCCTTAGATTAAAAGATATTAAGCATCCATTTGTGAAAGCTTTAGGAAATAATATTATTAGTAGATCTTTGATTCGATAATTTGAATTAATACATTTCTTGAATATTAATAGAACTTGATTTATAAAAGGGTAGAGAGTAAACTTATGTTTTTCATTTAATATATAGTCTTTTAAAACCCAACATAGGTATTGATGTCCTAATTTGTATTCTATATAGATAATAGATTTTCTATTTAGTATATTTTCATGTATTGATTTGTATGGATTTTGAACAGGAAGCATAAGAGAATTCAAACCACTGGAGTATTATAATTTCAGATTTAGAATATAAGTCAATATCAGGAAAACCAATGTCTCCCTCCTCCCAACTTTTCATGTTCCATTCTGAGGAAATTATTGCTTTTTTTTGGGATACCATAGGAACTTAAGTAAAACAGTTTATTTATTTTTAACTTTTTTAGAAGGGGGAAGAATTAATGACTGATTAAAGAATAAGATTTTTGGTAAGATTGTCATTTTGATCAATGTAAGTCTATCTTGAAATGTGAAAAGTAATTTATTCCAGTTGTTTGTTAATTTGTATATTGTATCTATTAGGTTTTGGTAGTTAACCAACATTGTTTTTGTATTATTAGTCTCAATAATAATTTATAAGTATTTTAACTGTAAATTGTCCCAGCCAAATTTTTTATAAGAGTTTAACTTAGTGGTTATCCCCTTGTTAATAAGCAAGTTTTTTATTGTGATTAAATTTCAGACCTGAAATATTTTCAAAATAGTCCATAGAGCTAACTATATGATCCAACAAGAGTTCAGTATTACCACTAGTAAGTAGAATGTCATCAGAAAAAGTTGAATTTTAGAAGAAAATGTTTCATTTATTTTAAAACCTTTAATGTTTATGTTAGATCTTATATAGTTAGCAAATGACTCTATAATAAGTGCAAATAGCAAAGAGGATAAAGGGTATCCTGTCTGGTACCTTTTAAGATATCAAGGGGTTAGATATAAAGGAGCATATTTTGACAAAGAAATTGAGTTATCATAAAGCTTTTTAATTAACTTTATGAAAACAGTGGAAACGTTATATTCATTTAGTACTCTGAAAAAGTATGACCAATTCAAAGAGTCAAAAACTTTAAACATATCTAAACTTATTATGGATAACTCTTTTTTATTTTTCTTTACTACATCAATCAAAGAAAAACAGTCTTATTGTATTATCTTTATCTTTCATATTAATTATAAATCCAGTCTGATCTTCATTTCACTAAACCAATGAGCATTTTATTTAATCTTTTGCGAATATAGACATGAAAATCTTGTAGTCTACATTTAAAACTGATATAGGTTGATAAGAAGAACATAGAGCAGGGTCCTTATCTGATTTTAAAATGAGAGTAATAAGACAATAGTTGCAATTCAGGGGAATATTAGAGGTACTCTTAACTTCATCAAAAACATTTAAAATATTATCAGGTAAAAGTTTATATAGCTCAGGAATTTTCCCATCCATACCTTGTTCTTTATAAGTTTAAGATTGTTACTTTGGTCTTTTAGTTCCTTAAAGGAAAAATGCTTATCAATCTTATTTTTCTGTTCTTTTGACAGTTTATTATGTATGTTTTCTTTAAAAAAACTATCCAATAAGTTGCTGTTACTCATGTTTGACTTTGTTTTACTAATTTATTCATAAGATTTGCTAAAATGTTTTAATATATCTTTCATATCAGTAGCTTTAATAGTCTTTTTTCTTTTTCATAAATAATCTCATTTATATGGTTTATTTTATTTTTGTTTTTTTATCAAATTAGCTATTCCATAAAGGCTCTTGAGGTTTATTAAATATGACTGTAATTTAATTATTTTCTAGATTAATGGAAATCTTATGATGTAAGATTTCTAGGTATTTCTGATTTACATTTTCAACTGTGTACTTGCAGCTTTAACATTGGGTTTAAGGTTTTATTTTGTTGTATCAGTTTCAGCTTGGAGATTATGTATCTCTTTATCCCATTCCTTTCTTTTACAAACAAATCAGGTCTTTACCATATAAGTTAGCTTTTAACATGTCCTATAGGATGACATCAGCAACCTCACCATTATTGTTAAATTCCATAAACTGATTTAATTCTTTTAATAACCATTCATTAAGGCAATTTTAGTTATATATGCCAGGTGTTTTTGGAAAGAAATTAAATTCTTTGGGCTTAAAGTTAATTTAAATGTAATAGCATTGTGGTCAAATAAGGAACATGAGACTATTAGTACCTCCTCTATTTTGGAGTGTAAAGCATTGGATACCAATACTTTATCAATACTGGTTTGAGTCCCAAATCTAAAAAAATAGTGAGTATATTTTAAAGAACCATCTACTTTTAAATCTGATATACCTCTCATGAACATTGTATTAATATAATGATTTAAATGCTTCACTACTGAAGAGAGCCTGATTTGTTTAACATTTGTAGTGTCTTTGTCTGACAAGATGCAGTTAAAATCATCAACTATCAACATTTCTCCTTTAGAGTATAGTGTTATAATATTTAACTATATCATAACTGTTTTAGAACCAGTCCCATGGACCTATAGGGATTTATAAGGGTATAGCATGTTTTTATCAATTTCTATTACCTCCAATCCCAGCATGCCATTCTTGTCAGAATAGGACGCTACTATTCTAGGTAGATCACATTTTTTTCCATAGAATAAGAGCAACTCTTCTTTTTGAACTAAACTGAGAGCCAATTAAAACTGAATAATCTTTTAACAACAATATATTTAAATATTTAGTCAATAAATGAGTTTTTGGTAGAAAAACAATGTCTGCTTTATGTAGAGTTAAAAAAACAAGTAATCTCCGTGGTATCCTCGAAGTCTCAAAACAACCCACTAAAGAGTAGTGGGTCCAAAAACAAAACAGTGTAAGAAACTTCTCTGTGTGGAAGATTTTCAGTCCATATATTTCTAGTTAATCACTGTATATTAATCAGATCAGACAATAGTAGTAGAAGTAGTGAACGTAAACTCGTCTTAAGTCAAAACAAAACAAAACGTAATAATAGGAAATATATTTAACTGTACAGCATTACTAAACTGTACAGCATTACTAAGTATTTGAAAGTAATCCAAGCAAGGCAGGCAGTCTTTTTCCAGTCGAAAATCCTTTAAGTACACAGACAAGCGGATCCTCCCTTGTGGAGCGGGATAACTGTAGCTGTGCGCCACTCAGTGGGCACGAAGCCTGAGGTGAGGCTATGATTAAACATGACACTTAGATGAGGTGCCAGTTCATTTTGTAGTCCATGTAGTACACAGCCTGGGATGTCATCTGGTCCCATGGATGCTGTATTCTTAGCTTTGGAGAGTGCGGTTTCTACCTGTGTGGCCGTGATTATCGGAATTTGGCAATCTTTTGGTATTGAGATGGGCCCTTTAGAGGGTGAGAGGGGGGTGAAGTTGGCACTAAATCGATCTGCCGGGATATTGGCAATATCCTTGGGATCAGTATATTTAATGCCATTCTGTTGTAGCTCAGAACAGATCTGAGCATTGCCATTTAGATTCTTGACATAACTATAGAATGCCTTGTGGTTGTCTTTGGAATCTTTTGCAATTTTATTTTTGTGACTAGGTTTTGAGGATTTTATGAGGGATCTCAGCTTCTTACTGAGGCTGGTGAGAGATTTTTTTGCATCCTGGGAGTTTTCTCTTTTCTGCAACAGTTTCTTCCTTCTGTTGTATAGTTTTTATAGCAGGGGACCACCAGATTGGCTTCCTTTTTTTGGAAAAGCGCATCTTGGTTCTATTTGGGATGGCACGATTCATGCACGAGTAGATGTGCTCGTACAGTGCCTTAGTGCAGGATTCTGCAGTTAAACTTCCAGTTCCCGTCTGCGTGGGTGTTGTGAAGTTTGTCAATGCTGACTTCAGTAGCATGAAGTTGGCTTTGGAGAAGCTTTTTAAGGAGTTTTCCTTACTGGGGTGGGGGGTGGGGTGGGATGTGGATGTCAAAGGTGATTTGCTTATGGTCAGACCTGACCAATAAGGGGGTGACCACTGGTGCGGAGCATCTATTTCCCATGTTGGTAATGACCAGGTCTAGGATATTGGCTCTCCTGGTGGGACAATGGATTAGTTGATCCAGGGTGTTGGAATTTATGAATTCCAAGAACCATTGGAAAAAGGAGTTGGTACCCGAGTAGTTTTCCCAATTAATGGCAGGGTAGTTGAAATCACCCAGTATTAGTGTGTTTAGTTGTATCTTAATATTTTCCAGTATGTTTAGAAAGGTGTAGTGAGAATCTTGGGGCATGGTGGGGGATCTGTAGCATGCTACAATTTGGATTGCAGTCTTATCTAGTGTTAGTTGCACCTGGAGAATTTCAGATGCATTGTGTTGGGCAACTAGCCTGGAGGTGTGAATATCCTTGGTGAATATGGACACTCCTCCACCTTTAGTGTTTCGGTCTTGGTTTTATAGCCGAAAAGTGTGGTAAGAATTATAGCCTGGTATTGCAGGAGTGCTCTCTGGAGCCTTGAACCAGGTCTCAGTTACTGCACAGATATCGATGTTCTCTATTTTTAGGAGTGCCTCGAGAGAGTGCATTTTGAGGTTTAGACTTCTAGCATTGAATAGCATTACCTCCAGATTTTGCATGCTTGTATCTGTTACGGTGGTGGTTTTATCCTTTGAACCTTGCCTAATAAAGGCACTATAGGGGAGGCAAGAGCTTTAGCCAGTAACCTGAATCCCAGGGGTGACAGGCGCAGACCATCTCTGGCAAAGCATCGTGGTTTGTCGATCATGTCTTCCCAGGCAGACAAATACTGGATCCACTTTGAATGACACCAGAAGCTTAGCCAATTGTTGAAGTCAATCATTTTGTCCTTATACTGTGGTATCATTCTGGGCGAAGGCAGGATGCTACTCAGGGTTATGGTCATACTTGCCTGGGTCACATGCTCCAAGAGCTCTTCCATGTCTCTTTTCATGTAGTCCAGGGAGGTATGACTCAAGTCATTCACTCCAGCATGGACAATGACAGAGTCATATTTGTACTTGTTGTGGAGTGACTTCAATGCATGCGTTATGTAGCAGATCCTGGCACCTGACAAGCAGATGACTATAATATTCTCCTTGTTCAGCCTGGTGAGTGGGACATCAGTGTGCCTGACTATAGATTCACCTATGATTAAAGTGTTGGGTACTTTGTCTTGCCTTAGGGGCTGTTGTTGCGTGGCACACTGGTGTTGTGAGCTATGTGTCACTTTGGTTGTGACTGGTGTTCGTTTGCGTTTCTGCTTCGGAGGTCCTTGTTTTTTGGGCAGGTTAATGTTAAGGGCCTCCGCATATGTGGGTTTAGTGTTGCTATGTGTGGGTGTTGATGGTGTGGGTTTTGAAGGGCTATGAGTTGCTTGAGGTGTAATGCAGGTGTTAACCTTCTCCTCTTGACTGTCTAGCACAATCTTGGCCAGAGAGAGAGCTTAGCTTCCAGTTTGGCTATGTAAGTGCATCTCTCGCAGGTTGTAGTGTTTGGTGGTAGGAGGAGAGGATTGTCTGTGTACATGAGGCAGTTGCCGCACTGCTCCAGTATGCCCAGATTCACCAGGTGGACAGGAGAAATCATCGGACGCTGACCCTTGGACATGCCTGTTTAAGTGCTTTTTTGTAAAGTTTAAGAGCTGTTTTCTCTTACCTTTGCAAGGTACTCTGCAATTATAGGCTGTTTAGTGCCTATGATTAATTTCTCCTTATTGACAAGGAGAGCTAAGTGCTTGAATCAGTTTCAGGCTTCCTAGTGCTTTCTTGTAAAGTTTAAGAGCTGTTTTCCCTTACCTTTGCAAGGTACTTTGCAATTATAGGCTTAGTGCCTATAATTAATTTTTTCTTATTGACAAGGAGAGCTGAGTGCTTGAATCAGTTTCAGGCTTCCTAGTGCTTTCCAGCAGGTTCTAGAGCAAGTGCTAGTCACAGGGGTTCAGATTTTAGTGCTACTACTGAGAAACCAGCTAGTTCTAAGGAAAAGTTTGAAGAGCAGACTTTCTGCCACCTGGAATAGTTTAGCTGTAGCCTCGCAGTGCTGCACAATGTGAAAAATGTGCAAACACATGCGTTTTTAAGCCAGAAAGTTGAAATGGATAGAAATCAGCCCAAAAAAGCTAATACAATTACAATTTCAGAGCTGGAAACCACTCCTCTAGCATTAGATAGGCAGTACAATGCTCACCAGTCCCACTTGTAAGCAGTAGGATTTCCCACTACCCCAGCAAGGTCTGGATAGCTCTGAGCACAGAAAATAAAGTCCTGAGACAAGCAAAGCCTGGGATGTTGACTGGCTAGAAAAGGTGGGAAACGAGCAAACAAGATAGTATTTTTTTTTGTTGAAACAAGCTAAACAATGCAATAATACAGTAAATAAACATAGAAAAGGCTAACACACTTGAGTGTGTAGTCCTAAGCAGTAAATGCAATTAAAACTCTACAAAATTAGCAATTTAAAACTTTTTAAATGAAGCAAGGTGAGTGCACAACTGAAAAACGATTTAAGAGGCAGTAACACAGCAGAATAAGTAGCTAGCCTACATATACAGAGAAGTCTATATATACAGAAAAGCAGTTAAAACACACAAACACTTCAGATGCAGTGCAACCTAGAGCACTTGAGTTGTAGCAATATTAAGGCAATTACAGTTATAATAAATGCTCTAAAATATACTCTATATTTCCAAAATGTTTGAGAAGCGCAGTCAGAACCAAGGAGATTCAGGCAATTTTTTTTTTTTTTTTTTTGAAAGGGAAAAAGGAGAAACAGAAGGCCTTATTAAATATTCTCTCTGTATTAGGTAAAATGAGCTAATGACACTAGACTGGGAGGAGTGTCCCAGATCAGATTTACAGTAGGGGTGGGCAACTGCAAAGTCTCCAAGTATAACAGCAAGACACCAACAGGGAGGGTGGGAATACTTTATCCCACAGAGAGTAAGCACTACAGAAAGCCACAAAATGAAAATTTTTAAACAGATAAAGGAGCAATGAGACTCTACAGAATGTTTTTTAACTGCAAACAAATCAGTTACCCATGCAGATTAGTTAATAGCAATAAAAATACACTCAAAAACTGTGCAGCAGGCAATCAAAAGTGCTATATATAAATTGCTAGAAACAATAATCAGTATAAATAATCGAAAAAAACAGGATACTTATATATTTCAGCTAACAGTTGTAGTCAACACCTCTCCTCCAAGGCTCTTTGCTAAATGACAGGGCTTCAAGAAGGTTTAATGTTTTAGGGATCCAAGTGGATAAAAAGTTTACCATGTTATCTCCTATATTTTGCTCAGATACTCCATAAATCTGGATGTTGTTCCTCCTCACCCTATTCTCCATGTCATCATGTTTTTCCAAGAACTTGTTTTGCTGAAGAATAAAATCTATGTTCTCCTTTTGTAAGTCTGCTGAATACCTCAGTGATAGAATTCTCCACAGCAGATATCTGGAATTTCTGTTGTTTCACTACGTCCTTGATTAATTCAATCTGCTTTGTAAACTCTTCTTTTATTTTGTCAACTTTGGAGTCCAGTCTATCTAGTTTTAAGGATAGGTCTTGTATACTACAAAGAATAGACTATAACTCTTTCTTCACTGAATTTTCTTGTAAAACTACTTTAGAGTAGTTCTTCTTCCTTTGGTAAATCTTTATCTTGAAGGTTTGATGGGAAAATATTTGAAATGTGTACTATTTTTTCTACCAAAATGTCCCAAGAAGTTTCCAACATGATATTCCAGCTTATTTGAATGATTTTTTGATAAAAATTACAATGTAATCCTGTCAAAAATGTGTAAGAGAAGCAGAACAAACTTCTTGTGCTGCTAACTGCTTGTCATCTTGGCTACACCCATTCCCTCCATATCCTTTTTCATGATCAATAGCACTCTGTGTCATATCATAGCCAACCACTGTAATTCTTCCATTTCAACTGCAGCTCTTGAGGCATAAATAAGCAAATTCACATCCCTTCCTATCAAGACTAACACTATTCTCTTGGAAGACTTCTCTCCATGAGCAGGAAAGCCTACACCATCTCAAATAAACACACACACACACACACACACACACACACACACACACACACACACACACACACACACACACACACACACACACACACACACACACAGATTCCATCTTTTCACTAATGCCATTTTCCTAGCCAATCTGATTTAAATCCTAAGGGTTCAAAAATATTGGACTTAGTTCTCACCAATGAAGCCACCCTGTGCTCAACACCTGCAGTTATCACATCACTGATCAAGTTTGACTACCAAACTAATCCAGCTAACTGATGACCTAATAGAATTTATCAGCACTCCACTCCTCCCCTCAATGACTGCAACTTGCATACTGCCACATTTGCATGTAATTTTTATGCTCACCTCAAAGTGTGCATTGAAGCATCTGTCCTAATAAGACATAAATATAATGCCAAATTCATGAATAAACCATGAAGGAGGAACTCTATTATAAACAGACTGTAAAATAAGTGGAAGAAACTCACACCCCATAAAAACAAACTTAATATTCTTATCATCTAGAGAAGAACTCAAAAAAGATCATTAAAAACTCAGAAATTAAATCAAATCATCCAAAAGTAAATATGAATTGAGACTTGTCACCTCTACAAACAACAACCTCAAAGCATTCTTCAGTTATGTTAGAACCCTTAGAGGTAATTCACACCAATGTTCAGAGCTAATAGATATCAACAACAGTTCCTCATCCTCTGAGGACATAGCCAACATATTAACAGACAAATTCAGCTCTGACTTTACTCCCCCATCCCTTTTCACACCCACACTATCCATGTGTTCACTGACAAGCAAGTCCTGAATACTCTCTCCAAGGCCAGAAAGAATAGCTCTATGGGTCATGATAATGTGCCCAGCTGCCTTCTTGTCAGCATCAGATACTGTCTGGCAAAACTCATTGCTAAGACTATTCAAACATATCCACTCCAATGGCTTCATGCCAGAGCAACCGAAAAACTGCAGAAGTCATCCTGCAGGGGGGATTCGAGTACTGATTTAGGAAACTATGAATCTATAAGTCTTACCAGCCATATCTTCAAAGTAATGGAACACATCATTGTGGAACTTATTATCAAGGGCATCGGCAGTCTATAAGCACTAGACCCAAGCCAGTCTGGCTTTGATAAAGGCAGATGCTGTCTGCTGAACCTAGTGGACTTATTTGATCAAGTCAAATATGCAAATCATTTTACACTGTCTACTTGGACTTAGCCAAGGCCTTCAATTACATCTGGCATTCTGGAATTATTAATAAGCTAATAAAACTAAAAGTAAACTTCTGTGTTACCTTCTGAAAGACCGGCAAATTGACATAACCCAATCTAATAATATGAGAGGCATACTCTCTTTGAAAAGAGTAGTTACCAGCAATGATCAGTCCTAAGACCCTTTCTGCTTGATTTTTATTCTTTAATGTCAAAGCTGACATCAGGGACCTGTGGCTGGCCAAGTCTATCAATGACTGCAGACTTGGAGCTCCCCATCTTACTTCCATATTCTGCATTAGGAACTAACATGCACCAATAAGTGGTATTCGGACCATGGCCTTAACCTAAATGCAAAGAAATGTAGCATTGTGTTCATTGACAAAATTGGACACCCATGCACCTACCACATAGGTAGCACCCTCTTTGAAAGTTGATTCAATCATTAAGTACTTGGGCATGTTCATTAACAACAAACTATTATTTGATTGTCATTAATCATTGTTGTTAGAAAATCCTTTCACTGAGCCAGATTAATGACCAGGAGTATTTCTTCCAGGTCTAAATAAATCAGCATCCATCTCTACTCCTCACTCATCAGGCCAATCCCTTTGGAACACCACTAATAGAGTGTAATGACTCATTTGGCAATTATCTGTGTAACCATATGACCCAGCTTGAGAGACTATAGCATTTCCTATTTGCTGCTTCCTACAGAGTCTTGAGTGGTAACCTTAATTTTGCTTACAGGGGCACAAAGGATCCAGTCCTTTGGGTTCTCCTCACATCTGTAAAACTAGTAACACCCTAAACACCCACTTAAGAGCTCTTTTATTCCTTCAAAACATAAATATGACCTGCTGACAAGATGGATATATATCCCAGTGAACCTTCTTTTATGGAAAAGATTTCCTTTAAATATAAAGCAAAGTAGCTCCCTGAGTCTTAGTGAGCATAGCCTAGATGAATGGATAAGTAATCATAAATACATCCTAGACTGGGCCACTCAGACCATCAATTAAGGTTGTCAAAGCATTTCATTGGGTACATGTGATTTGTGATATTGTGGCTAGACTACTAATGGCCCTCTGGATCAACAGGATAGTATTACTCTATGAACCTATTCATTTAATATTTTGCTCATATATATATATATATATATATATATATATATATATATATATATATATATATATATATATATATATATATATATATATATATATGAGGATGGTCACTCATTTACATTTTAAGGTAAAACACTAATCCAAATGACCGTTTTCAGGCCATATCAGTGATTCAAAAACCAGAAATGAAGACTAGAGAAATGCATATAAGCAAAGACTGTTGTTAAATAATGAAAATGTATCTAAAACTGCAAATGCTAAATTAAAATCAATACAAGTAGCATATACCAATGCTCAATATTTAAAGAATTTTCAGTGGGAGATATATAGGTGCTACAAATATCATACTTCACTGTATAATACATGCATTTATTTTTCTAAAAAAAGAGAGATAAAGCAACATTTGTTTTATCTCTCTTTTCCTGCTTTACTCATTTCTTTTTTTCCCCTTCCCTTCCTTCCTTTTTATTAACAAGCTGGTAGTGCAAGAATGAAAAAGAAATGAATACACAGTCTGAAGAAACAGATATGCAAGTATAGTGAGTAGAAAAAGTAGAGTAATATTTTAGTGAAAGCAGTCTTTGTTAAAAAAGGAACATTTGGTATCTTTTGGTAGATGCTTTATCAGCTCTGTGTGGAATTTGACATATGACTGCAGCTCTTTAAACCTAGTGCGCTATATTACCCTGAGTTTAGAGCAGGTTAGAGAGAAGCAATGGTTGGTGCATTGAAGATTATTATGAGGGTTAGTAAGGTAGGCCAGTAAGGGGTAAAGATCTAAGATGATATTTAGAGGTTGTAATAGTAGTTAAATCGCAATGGGAAATGGGTTATAAGTTAAGAATGTTGAATGAAAGAGAGTCAAGTAAGACTTGCACTCTTAGTTTAATGAGTAACTATTTGGCTTTTGTCGGGTATGAAACTGATGTTCCCTTTCTGGGAGAGGATAATGAATCTATCGATTTTGTTGAACATAGTTTGGAATGTTTTTACTAGGGCATTTACTCTTTTTCTTTTTCATCTTAATATTACTATTATTATTTCTAGATTTTTCCTAAACATGTTCCAGGTAGTTTTGCTGTACAAAAGAACTATTTATTGCAGAGGAGTTATATGCTGAGTATATCCACATCAGCATCCTCCCTCACCAGTTCTCTGTAGGTACTAAATTTTCAGCCAAAGAGAAGAGGTTGTAAATGTATCCACATTAACTGTGTTCCAAGTAATGAGGGTAGGCCAGAACCAGGATCTTAGGAGCTATAATAAACACTTCAGCAACCTGTTTTTTGTGCTAAAAATGATGATCAAGTTTCCATACATAGAACAAATTCACCCGTATTATTTTGCATTGATAATCTTGCAGTTAATATCCTTTCTTTCATTGTTGGTCAGACGTATGGTATATGCATAGTATAATGTATTTTATTTGTTGCCACTTTACATAATTTATATAAAATGTCAAGGGAGAAAGTATGACTGCTTTAGTGAATATATGTCATTGCATATTATACAGTAATTACATTAAATAAATTCTGCAAATCGAAATATACTACATGATAAAACTAGAGATATTGTGAATTTTAACATGCTACCACTTTTCTCCTACTTGACAGATACAATCACACATTTCTCGCCCATATGCTGCTGTTGGCTATGCTCTCACTTCATTCAGACAGTCGGCACTGTAGCAGATTAGACTACTGCCCTTCCATCAGAATGATAGTCTAGCACTGGGTGTGCATTCCCACCTTCCCTGACCAGTTCATTCTGCACTTGTACTGCTAACTGAACCAGTGTGCCCTGCCCTTGTAGTCATGGCTTCATTTTTCTATTCCATGGATCAAGCATGAAACCCCTGTATTGCATCATTGTCATACCACTATACTGTGCTGCAATCTGTCTATTACTTTCAAGCTCTGTTTGTCATCTAGCACTTAATCTTCTACCATATATATAACCTACACACTGAGAAATGTCACTTGCTGTGTGATAACCCCATTTTGCTGGAATATAATGAATAGTAATACAACCATGATACCAAAGTCTCAAATAAAATAAGGAATGCATTGTAGATTCTACTACACTGCCTCTCAAATTTCCAAACACTGTACTTTCCTTTGAAGGGTTAAAACTGTGATGTAACCTTAATCCTTACCCTTTTTATACAATTGAATGAATTTCTGATAATCAATTGTAGTAAGACTTCTCTTTATGTTGTGCTTCCTGCAACATTTCAGCAGCAGTTTGTTTACTATTAGGTACTAGTAAGGAAAATGATGTACATAGTTTAGACTTACAAAAATATTGAACGATTACAATGATGATCTTCTGAACTCAGGAAGCAAAAGATTTGAAGACTTGTGATTGCCACTTTATTTTCCATTTGTTCTACTTTATTTATTTGTGAGTGCCTAGGACTCAAGGCAATATATTAAATGTTCATTAACTCAATAAAGTTCTAAAACTCCAGGTTGAAAAACTGAGGGTGATTAACTGATATCACTTCATTAGAAATTCACTTGCACCAATATTTGGACACAGTGTTTTGCATAAGGATATAGCTTCCTTAAAGTTTGAGTAGAAGTCCACACATCAAATGTAATGTACATCTTTGTACTGAAACAACTCAGCTTCCAATTATATCCAGGGTAAACAATGAACATCATCAGCATCTGTTTCTATAGAAGATACAGACTTCATGTTTCTGCACCACTTGCTCGCTATGCTCACGTACGAATATCACAAGCTATTTCTGAATACTTGCCCATATCTGGGCATTACCCACTGATTTCATTTAATATGGCTTCTCTAAGAGAACAATGCTAAAAGCTCTTAATAGAAGACAACCATTCTTGATATGGAAAATACACATTAATTGCTAGATATAATGGCTTACCATTATCTGACCAACACAATAAGATCAAATCATATAGCAGTTGTTGTTCTTTGCTTTCTTTGTACACAAATTAAGCTTTTTTAGCTTCTCAGCAAACATGCAAAATTGAGAAGCAATCTATGCAACTTCCAGAGCTTTCACAAATAAATCTTCCTTACATCCATACAGGTATGCTATTTTGAAGCAGCTACAGGCATTCATTTGAAATGTTAATACCAAGCTTATAGACAAATATTTGCCGGTGTGCTGTATAAAAATTGCTTAATTGTTCTCTGAACTACTTTATGGTCTAATTCCATGCTGACTGCCAAAGATGTTGTCATAGAACTTTTGAAGCAAAAAAACTAAGGATAACATCCATTTTTATGTTTCAGCACATCTTAGCAACAGTCAAAGCTATTGATCAATAATATATAGATCTACCATCCAGTAATATCACTGCAGCAACACTTTACTATATAGCATCTACTTTCAGAGAAGTAGGCTCTGAAACATCATGGAATCTAAGTATAGGCAGCATACCAACTAGACATTTAAGCCTCTAAAGCTTTTATGATATGCTATTAACAAAAACATACTACAACACACTCTAGTATATTTGACTCTTGGTATGTTTGTACCCCTTGTAGAAATCAAAACACTGCACCTTATGTCTGGGAGGTGAATACCTTAACCACTGTGCCGATATCTGATTGTAGAACCTTTAATTATACAATTAGATGTGATGTTATTGACAAATCTGGAAATATACTGATCTAGATGAATGACACATGTAAGAGACAATTCTTTATAAAGGTATTGCTTACTTAGAATTGTACTATGTGAAAATCAAGTTTAAGCTTTTCTAAAGTCAATATTTGCTCCATCAGCTCAACAAAAGTTACACCCAATAAACACTTCATTTTGTTATTGTTTAGGTCTATTTCCCTTACTCTGTATAGTAGGTTTACCAGACACAAATCCTGTTTCAAGACTAGATGATAATCAGTTATATTTATTATGACATCTAACCTCACAGATGCAAGATACAGGGACTGATTCTGATCTTTGGTTATTGGCTAAGTTTGTAGTACTCTGGAGATTGATGGCTTACTATTTACCTATTAACCTATAAACATTCAGTTTCTTCATCTGCAGCAGTCTGTAACACTTCTGCAGACGAAGAAATATCAAATGTTAACATTATAAATCTATACCCACACAGCTTGGAAATAGTAGAATTTAGCTTCATTTATCAGCGCCCTTAATTATCATCAATAACTAAAAAGAACTTATCATTAGGCATTGCTGGAATGACTCCCTCAGTTTCTGTTCCTTTTTGATCCATTTAAGTCTTGTTTATATATATATATATATATATATATATATATATATATATATATATTATATATATACATATGAAGATATGTGTGTGTGTGTGTGTGTGTGTGTGTGTGTGTGTGTGTGTATAGATATAGATATAGAGATATTCTCCATTTGTCACACTTCATGACTGTTTCTATGTCATATGCTTATTCAGTCAGTTTTGCTTGCTTGCCTGAACTCCCATAGTTTTCATGAATTTCAGTTCATGTGTAACTGTACCTCTGAACACAAATTGAACTTTTTTTGGAACATGAACCAATTCATTGAAACAAATGAGAACACTTACAGAAAATATTATAAATACCTTGCAGATCAAATTCAGCATTTTTTGATATGCTTCTGAATTTGCAGTGAAGTACTTATTAAATAAGTACTTCAACTGCATCTGCTAGTACTAGCAACATTATTATTGTAACACCATTTAGCTTATTCCCTAACACAATGTAGCCATTTAGTATCTGATACAGTAGCTAACTGACTACATTTGAGGCATTTATTCTGTGGTACTCCACTAATGTGTGAGATATCTTCATCATTGCACTTGTGATAGTTCTCATATGTTGAATCAATGATTCTTCAGTATTGTCAGATTTACTATTATGATCTTTGGCTTTGCTTCTGCTATGATCTGCACTAGCTAATGTGTTCCCCTGTAACTGTACAATATAAACTTTTTTAATCTTTAAGAGATTTACAGGCATTATGTACAAAAATATTTGGCTGCTGGAATTGTTTTTCCAAGGCTCATACTTATAAGTTCATAGGTGTTTACTAGGCTAATGACCACGAGGGCCTTTTTAATCCTAGCCATGCATCCCAAATCTTTGACGAGTTCTGATTCCCTTGATAAGTGTAAGCATGGGCCTGGGAGATGAACCATTTACAGGTTACCTGTTTGCATCAGAGACATAGGTGCCAAACCAGAGATGAATTTCCAGTTTCCCATCCAATTGTCCAAGTTGCACTTGAATTGGATTAGGGAGGAACTCTGCTTTACATGGATGAGGAGCCTGTTCCATAGATGGGGTAGTCTCTGGGATACATACTTATCTCTCCAGCAGGTCCTATTTATATCACAGACAAGGTTTAAGTCTTTATAATGGGTAATTCTGGTACTGTTTGTTTTGTGAGTATGCAGAAGGTCCATCAGAGTGGGGTCTGACAATGCCCTGTATGCCAGGCATAAATCTCCCCTCAAAAGCCTGTAGGAGACAAAATACAAGGATAGGAGCTTGAGGCAGTCTGCATAGGACATATTACTTTAAGTATTTATGTATTCTTTTAGTGAGGAACCTCTGTGGACGTTCCAGTTTTTGGATATACCTGGTTAGGTACATACTTGGAAAATTAATCTATGTTTCTTACACTTATATTCAAAATCCAGTTACATCTGCTTCAAATACTTCAAACTGTTACCTGCATAAATAAAAAAATTCATAGAGTATTGTACATATTATTAGGTGGAATCAAGGTCTTAAATGAATATTCAGGCAATATGTTACATTCAGCACCTGTATCTAGTTTAAATTCAATAAACATGCCTTTTATAATAATCTTTTTTAGCTCAAAGTGATCACTGGTAGTAGCAATGATAATGTTATTACTGTCCAAAGTCATTACAGCATTTACTGAATGCAGTTCAACAGTATTAACAAACATTCCATTTTGTTTTATTCTATTGCCTCTAATGTAAACAGTTTTTGTTGCAATGCATTACTTCAACATTTACAGAAATATGAAATCATTAACACTTGCACAATGTCTACATACCAGACTGCCGGATTATCAGTATCAAATATGGCCTATCTGTACCTCTGTTAACCTCTTTAAACTTAGCACATCCACTGGTTGCATTCCTGAAGCCTAGATAGCCATTGTAATGTCATTATGCTAGGGTGACTCAACCATGGACCTTGAAATCTATAGACCTGTTATGTTTACTTGCCTCATATCTAAAGCCAAAGTACATATTATCTAAGCAAAAAGATCAATGGACTCAAGACCCACATTTATATACACAAATTGGCAACTCTCTCCCTGTACTTGTAGTGATATACATCTAATTTTTCAAACCATCAAAGACCTGATACTCCTTGATGTCATGTTCCTTTACAAAACAAGTTGGTCTTCAAATACCCATCTGAAAGACCTAAACCTTACTCAAGTGATAAATAAGACTATGGTGTGATACATCCATATCCCAGTATATCCTACCTCTAGAACAAACTACCAGCACATGTCAAGCAGCATAAAATGCTTTCCACCTTCAAAGTAAATATAGGTAATTAGATAATAAACCTGAAATTCTTTGCCAGTCTATACAGTCTTGTCCTCATTGAGGCTGGAGTGAACTTTTGAATATGGTATATTGACTAGTCTTACAACATTCTGTAGAGAGATTGCCTAGTTCTTACTCATGAACCTACGAAGCTATGAACAGGGGAAGAGAGGCAAGGATTATTTCCCCCAGATATTAACATTTAGCACAGAAGACTGAAGCTAAGAACTGTCGATGGGCTTCCTCCTGTGGTCCATAGTTTGATTTCTTCAACTTCCACTTGCCTGGTGTGTGACATTGAACAGATCATTTAACCAGACAGTGCTTTGAAGTGACTGGGAATATTGGGCTATTTAACTCCATAGTCTTGTATTCCACATGCCTAGTAACTGCTCATGAATAGAGAAAACGTAGTGAGTACCTTTATGTGGTGGACCCTGTTTTCACAAAATCCCAACAATATGATACTGATATATAGACTGTATTTATATATATCATGGACAACAGTAGGTCAAAAAATGAAACAAACGACTGGGGCGTAAGGTCTGAGAATAAAAAAAAATCTGCTAATGGTATACACACTATTGCCAGATGTGGACAAAAAGGCAGTGTAAAATTCTCAGGACATGAAAAAATTCTGATCACATGATTAGGTCAGAGTTGTGAGGGAGGGCCTCCTGTGGAAGAAGGAAAAATTAGTCAAAAGAACCACAAAAATAGACATCAAGAATGAGGCATACAGATTACAAAGTGGATTGTTGAGGATAAGGAAGAAATTATTCATTCTTACCATTATATAAAAGGTCCAGAAATTCCAAACAAGATATTTAGCAAGAGTACGAGAAATTAAAGAAAAGAAAAATACCTACACAAGAAAAACTGTTGAAGCTACAGACAAAAATGTATGTTCTCTATTAGTACAGATCAACAAAAAACATTATGTAGACAAAAAAACACTGAACCACATGGGGAAAAAAACAACAGAGAAAATGAGAAAGTATACAGAACAAAAACATGAGTTTTTTTAAAAGTATATAAAAAGAAACATTGACATTGAAAAGAAAAAGAAATGTAATATGGTGTCCCATATATGCTAAGGAGAAAGCCAAACTAATCAACAGAAAAAAGTGCAACCCCAAAGGTGTTTGAATAGAAATACAGGCAAAGGCACTTGGATATTGAAAATTTCACAAATACAAAAATAAGATCACAAAGAGGGAATATTAAAAAAAGCATTAGTGAAGTAAAAGTTAAATAAACAGAAATTGAAGTGATAGACTCTCTACAAAGTGAAGGGTTTAGTACAGTGACGCCAATACAAGTAGTGCCATAACATGTTGGTGCAGTGAATCCCCAGATTAAGGGGCAGCAGGTGGCATCAGAAGAAGATTTTCCACAAGGTAATGCTTTTGACCCTTCTATAGGAGACACATACAAAAGTCCATTTGAAGTTGCACAGCAAGGGAAGGATCATGCAGGTAATATTGTAGTGTGATGGCCCAATGGGTTCCCATATGGAGGAGAAGCATTGGAAGCATGATACATCTGAAGAGGATACGTCACATGAAGATATTCTTGAACTTTCTGTAGAATCTTCACAGGAAACAAAGAGCAAAGAAGATGCTTTCAGTCCTAAAGAAAATGGTCTGAGGAAAGACCTGACTGGCTTAACAGACTTGGATAGACATATTAAGATAAAGAAATAGATTTCACAAACTAAATAAGGTAAATAGATGAAGGCAGTAGTCAGGGCTATTAAGAAAAAATCATGTGCCATAACAGAAATAAATAGCATATATTAATGTGCAGCTAAACTGGATAATATGATACCACAAAAATATAGAGTAACAAATGAAAGGAAGGGAACAAGTAGAATGCCAGCATGGCAGCATTAGAAAAAGAAAACTATAAAACAATTAAGATGAGAACAATCATTGTTAGATGACTATATAAAAGGGAATAGAACATCAAAAATAATTTGAAAATAGGTGTGATAAAAGCAATGCACATTATTAATACCAATAAGAATTTATCATACACAATTTACAAAAAAATAAATTGAAAATATCAACACAAGCATAAAAACTTAATTAAAAATATCAATACAAGCAGGAAAACTTAGAAGGTATACAGACACATATAAAGGAAAAGTACAAAATAACCATAATTATTGAACAAGCAAGTTGGTCACAAGTACCTGAAACTGCACTGATAAACCAAAAAAAAAAAAAAACACACTGCAGACTTCATCAGATGAATGCCACAATCAAAATTGACTGTTTAAATGGAAGTTTTTTTGATTGTGGTATTCATCTGATGAAGTGATACGACGAAAATGTTAGGATATTTTATACTACATTAATGTTCTTTGCTTTGCAGTGTGATTTATCAGTGTTGGTTTGTAGATTTATGGAATAAACACTCATCTGGGACTGGCTATCTGGCTTGTACCTTTTTTGGTTAACCAAAATTATTGACTCAAAAAGGTTTTATTGAAAATTGAGAAAAAAGGAAAAGGATTAGAAACACCATTAAAAAAGAAATCAGCACATTTTGGAGGAGTATTTATGAATATCCTGTTGAACGTAACAAAGATGCTGAATGGACAGAAGAATTAAAAGAAATGGTGAGGAGCTCTAAAGTAGAATATATGAAACTGGATTAAGTAATAACCAGAGAAAATTAGACAAAATTAAGAAAAGCTTCTAACTTGAAAACCTGGGCCCAGATTCAGTTTGTAACATCTGGTTAAAGGTGTTAACATCTTTTCACAATGATTTAGCACTGAGCAAGAGTTACTTACATTCACAGCATGATCAGTCATCAACCTAGTTAACAACAGGAAAAAAAACAATATTCCTCTTTAAGAGTAAACCTGCAAGCCTATTGACCAATAACTTGTCTTTTGGCAATATCCATATCATATACTGGAAGTGATGCAGACAGACTTTATAGTGATTAAAAAACTCAATTATGGCAATAGAATGAAAGTTAATAAAAGAAAGTCATATGGAATAAAGAATAAATTGTTGCTTAATAATGCCATAATAGAATGTTGTAAAAAGGGGAAAAAATTAAGCATGACATGGATAGATTACAAAAAAAAATGGCAGCATTCCATATTCATGGATAATTGAATGCTTACAGATGTATAAGATATACCCTGAACTTTGCAGATATAATTTGAGAAAGGACAAGTTATTTTTCCAGGGATAAAATTTCAAAGATGGGATATTCCATGGGGATTCTTTGTTACTGTTGTTGTTTTGTCTTGGTTTTAACCCATTACGCTATTTCCCTAACACTTTAGACTATGGTCACAGTTTGCCTCTTAGAAACCAACCTTTTTTAAAGACTTCTCAAATATTTTTTTTATAGATGTTTTAAAATTGCATATTTCATCAGATGAGAAGTTAAAAGTATATCTACAAATGATTAAAACTTATTTCAGATGATATAAGCATGACATCTGGCATTGATAAATGTTCAAGTGCAACATTTAAAAAAAGGAAAGCTACAGCACCATAAAAATGTCACCCTGGGATAGCAATGTGATATTTAAGAACGTGAACAGGTGGAAGTGTATACATTTATTTATTTAATATTTTCTTAGCAGGAAAGTCTGACTGGGACAGAGCCCATTTTCATTGGGGGCCCAGGGACAAAAGCTCCAGATGCATGTCTTTGGAATGTGGGAGGAAACTGGAGCACCCATAGGAAACCCAAGTGAACAAGGGAGGACATGCAGACTCTGCAGAGAAGGCACCCCAGCAGAGAATTGAACAGAAAACCTCTTTCTGTGAGTTAACAACACTAACCACTGCACCACCCAGAGAAATACTTGGGAGTAGATCAAGAGTCAGCAATAAAACATAAACAGATGAGAATAATGCTTTGTAAGGAATACTTCAGAAGACTAAAGCTGATGCAAAAACTGCCTTAATACCTAGGAATAAAGTCCAAGCTATAAATCAATTTGATCTTCCAGTTCTAACATATAATTGTGGGGTGATTGATTGGCCCCAAAAGCATTGAATCAATTTGCTACAAAAACAAGAGGCTTATCACATGATATACAAAAATCACTGCATACCTAAATTACATAGTCCTCACTTTGAAAGTGGAACAGGCCTCCTCAAAATCGGCTACCTGTATAGATCCACAGTGATAGCACTCCATACACAACTGCTGATCTCATCCAAAAATAGTGAAAGTTTTAAAACATGATGAGAAGAAGTTTAAGATGGCCTCTTTGCTTAGTTTAGTAGAACCATTTCAGAATGAACATGAATGAAACTCAAACCAGAGGTAGACAAAATTCAGATGGCAACAGAATGCACCAAAAACAATAGAAAGAATATAAGGAAAAGTATCAGATGAGAAGGAAAAACATTGGAAAGTCCTCAAATATTGTGGCAAGTACAGAGATCTTCTGGATTAACCTCAAGTTGACCAAGATTTGATACAGGAATAGTTAAGGAGAAGTGACTTCAAACCCAAATATGAAATGGCAGTCCAGAATTGTAGTGTCTTATGTAGTGAGAGAAACAAAGTAATAAAATAACAGGATTTGCAAGTAGACATGAGAGCAATGTGGAATAAAGATGCAGTGACAGTTGTAATAACAGTAGGAACAACAAGTCCAATTGAAAAAGAATTTGCAAGGATTTAGATATGCTACCAATACATGCACCTCAATATGAACTGCAGAAGGAGGTACCTCTGGGGACATTGTGGGTGCTGTGAGGAACACACCAGGCTGACATCAGAGACTAAATCAGTACTAATTTCATGAACTTTAATCATACCCTGAATTTGGAATGAGGTCCATTTCTATCATATTATTAGAAACTTAAAACTTTGTAGAAATTAAACCAGGAGAAATTAATTGAATTACCTTACACATAACCATTAACTTTAATTCTTACAAGGTATTTTTATATGGGAGAAAGGCTACCTACATACACACATTAATTACAATTGTACAAGGGTTGGATCTAGGGTTGGATTGTAGACCAGCTCTCCTAGACCTGAGTATTTAATAATGCTAGTGCAATATTTCAGTGAAGAAGGTGGGAAAGTGACTACCTTAGACACAAGCTTTTTATTACAATACTAGCTGTACCCGGCCACGCGTTGCTGTGGCTCAGTCTGGTTAAATGGAAAAGAAAGAAAAGAGAAAGCGCACGTTTCTAATATGTTTAATTTCACAATGCTTGTGGGTATACAATATTTTTTGTTGTTCCATTGTCTGTGCAGATATAGAGATTGTCTGGTTTGCCGACTCTAGAACACGCAACATATAATTGTCCATGTGAGAAGTAATCCATGTGTAGATCTAAACCGCACAATTCTAAAGATTGGCCCTGAGCTTTGTTGATGGTGATTGCAAATGCCAATCGAATTGGGAATTGCAATCTCTTAAATTGAAATGGCATATCCGTTGTAATCATAGGAATGCGAGGAATGAGGACATCTTCATCTTTGAAAGGTCCTGTCAAGATTGTTGCTTCTGTGATGTTGCTCATTAATCTTTTTACTGCAAGCCACATGCCGTTGCAAAGCTTTGGCTAATTGATATTTCACAACATGATAATTGGCACGGCGGTTTTCAATTGCAGTACGTGCAGTGGCATCCCTGGCAGATCGAGTGAATTCAAAAATTCTGTTGGATAATTAGCCGCTTCATCTGCTTCCACAACAGTGTCGACGGACTTGTATGTGACTGCCTCGCTTTGAATGTTAGACTGAATAATATTGTTAAGTTCGTAGACGTCTTTGTTCTTGGCTGCAAGAATAGCTCGGTCAGTCAGCCGATCGTGATTCTTATAATTGGTTTGAATATTGGGAAATACTTTTTCAACCAATTCTTCTTTTGATGTCACTAAATTGCAGAAGTTATGAGGCAATGAAATTCGTCCTGAGGTCAAATCAACCGGCACCTTTCTGTTCCCAATTTCCAGCAATTGATGTGAGAATATCTCAGCTGATCAATCATTTTGCAGCTTGACACGCATATTTTAGTTAATTTTAACATCTTTATGTGTCACCACAAAGTAGAGTATTTCAGGCAAGCAATTATTTTGTCCTTTGGTGTCGATCGAGGAAAACAAAGCAGATCTGAAGCTGCAGAACGCGATCGCCATGCTCGCAACCATGCATCCTCAAGTCTGGCTGCACATCACTCTGCTGCTTCCTCGGCATGTATTTGAGATATTCCTTGTCTGTTTCACTCATTCACTGATGCCCGTTCTTCCTCAGTTTGATTTGCAATTACTCTTCGCACTGCTTCTGCTCCGCAAATACAACTACCTAAGTTTGATCTTCTGTGAGGCATTATTTGGAGATCGATTGCACTGAAAAAGAAGTAAGAAAGTTATAACAAAAACATATAAAATTGCATATTTGTATACAAATATATAGAATCCATAGTAGGTATATAAAAACATGCTCATCATTGAATGCAACGTGTGAAATCTATATAATAGTAGGTATATAAAAACACGCGCGTATTCGAATGCAACATTGTGTGAAAATTTCAAAGCAATCAGTGAAGAACTTTTGGAGATTTAAGATTTTGAACAAACGAACATTTACATTTTTATTTATATAGATTACCAAAGTGAAGTGGGGATAGCTACCTTAGATACAAGCTTTTTATTGCAATGTTTCCTGGGGAGAAGGGAGTAGCTACTGTAGATACAAGCATTTCTTTAAATATTATCAGTGTATTGTGGGAGGGGTCTCCTAGATAAAAGCACTTGGAATGGGATATGTGAGGAAGTGCCTTGAATATGATCATTTAATTCCATTATTACAAGAATAAGCTAAAGATGGGAGTACTCTAAACATAAGCAAACATAACAAAAGCTGGGGTCAAAGGTCAAGAAGATACCCTAGACAAGAACATTTGCTTTAACTATTTCTAATGTATACGAGGTGACAGAGGGAATTACTTTAAAGTAGAATATTTAATTACAGCTATAAAATGATGGGTGGATTGGGGGACTATCCAAGAATGAAAGTTTAATTAAAAAAATGACAAAACTGTACATAAGTAGGGTCTATGTCAATGCAAGTACTTAAATGCAATATTTTCAGGGAAGGTGGGAGATAGTTATTCCAGATGTAGTATATACTTTTACTATTATTATTAAATGATTACAAAAGGGTGAGAAATGTCAGGGTTATTACCATGGACTCCAAAATGTAATTGTAATACTACTACAATGGAGGGGGTTAACTTAGATACATACATTTTTTATTTACCACCCACACCCACATATGGCGTACATTCCATCTGACCAACTACCATTTTCTTCTCTAAATAGTCCTGATCTTTTTGTCCTTTGTATTATTCATTAGAGCTGTGAACATCTGAGCAACAGGTGGATTGGAAAGGATACAAAAAAAAAAGGTGGAACAGAGCCTCCATTAGTGTCATATATGCTGTTATGTGCTCATGAATTATTTTGGAATGCTCTACCTAGGAATAGCTACTGGCATCATGTGCACACATGACCTCAGTCAAATCCAGTCCTTCCATGTATACACAACTCTTAATGACAATTTGTCTTGTAATCACATCATGCCTCCCCATAATTGGGAGGAGTTTGTATAATGGTAAATGTCTTTACTTCACAGATACATTGTACAAAGTGTGCTTCTGTCTTCTGGTTATTGGCTAGGCTTGTAATAGTGTGCAGTCTGATAGCCTAATACTTACACTGAGCTAATCGAAGGAAAGACACTGAGCAAACTCAAAACTATAATATATATCATTACGTATCCTGTTTTTTTGCTTATTTTGTTCTTTATTTCTTTGTTATTTATAGCACTTTGTGTACTGTGTATTTTTCTAGCTAGTTTCACTGTGTGTGAGGTATTAACTGAAATTGTCCACTTTTATTAAGCATCTGTTGGGTTGTTTGTTTCTGATAACTTGTTGCAGTTAAACTCTTTTTTCTAGAGGCTCCTTTAGCTGTTTAAAACTTTCATTTAAAGGCTAACTGCTGCTTTTCAGCTGTGAGAAACATTTCTGCAGTTTGTTTCCCACCCTCCCTCCCTGTTGGTATAAGTTGGTGGCTTTGCAGTTGCCCGCCCCTAGTGTAAATTTGATCTGGGACTCTCCTCCCAGTCTAGTGTCTTTACCTCATTCTACCCAGTACAGGGAGAACATTTGAGAAGGCCAATCAGCTTAGTTTCTGCTACTCCTTTCTCTCTTTCCACTAAAAAAAAAAAAAAAAATTTTTCTAAGCTTGTTTCCTGTGGGTAGTCTAGCCTGGATATAGATTTGCTGTGTCCAGGACTATTTGTAGGCTTCTAGGCCCCCAAGCCTTTCTGTGTTAGCGGGAAGTCTTCTAGCTTAATTTTGTTTCTTAGAACTAGCCAGTTTTTTGTTTCAGCACTTGTTCAGAACTTATTGTAAGCACTAAATAAGCTACAAATTACTACAGCACTCAACTTTCCTCACTGTCTAGATGAAAACAGTTTCTAGTACTTAACAAATAAGCACCTATCCAGGCATGTCTAAGAGTCAGTCCCCGGTGTTTTCTCCTGTCTACCTGATGAATCTGGGCATCTTGGGGCAATGCAGTAATTGCCTCATGTACACAGACAACCCTCTCCTCCTACCACCCAACACTACAACCTGTGAGAGATGCACTTATATAGCCAAACTGGAAGCAAAGCTCTCTTCACCCAAGACTGGACCAGACAGTCAAGAGGAGAAGGTAAACACTTGCACCACACCACACTCAGCACATAGTCCCTCAAAACCTACACCACCAAAACACACACATAGAAACACAAAACACACACCTACATTCACGGAGGCTCTCAGTAAAAACCTGCCCAAGCAACAGGGACCTCCAAAGCAGAAACACAAGCAACCTCTACCTCCCCCAACACAACCCAAATGACACATAGTCCATAAACTCAGTGCTCCACTCAACCACAGCCCATAAGGCATAACAACGTACCCAATACTCTAGTCATAAGTGACTCTATAGTCAGGCACACTGATGTTCCACTCACCAGGCTAAACAAGGAGAAAGTTACTGTCAGCTGCCTGTTGGGTGCCAGGATCTGCCACATAATGCATGCACTCAGGTCACTCCACAACAAGTACAAATATGACTCTGTCATTGCCCATGTTGGTGTGAATGACCTGAGACGTACCTCCTCGGACTACATGAAAAGGGACATGGAGGAGCTGTCCGATCTTGTAGCCCAAGCAGGCATAACCCTAGCCCTGAGTAGCATCCTGCCATCACCCAGAATGATACCACAGTACAAGGCCAAAATGATTGACTTCAACAATTGGCTAAGCTTCTGGTGTCATTCTAAGGGGATCCAGTATCTGTCTGCCTGGGATGACATGATCGACAAGCCACAATGCTTTGCCAGAGATGGCCTGCACTTGTCGCCCCTGGTATTCTGGATACTGGCTAAGGCTCTATCCACCCCTATAGTGCCTTTTTTAGGCAAGGTTCAAATGACAAATTCACCACCCTAACAGGTACAGGCAAGAAGAATCTGAGGGTATGGCTACTCAATGCAAGAAGTCTAAACCTCAAAATGCACTCTCTCGAGGCACTCCTTAAAATGGAGAACATCAACATCTGTGCAGTGACAAAGACCTGGTTCAAGGCTCCAGAGAGTACCCCTGCATTACCAGGCTATAATTCATACCACACCTTTCGGCCACCTAACCTAGACCGAAACACTAAAGGTGGAGGCATGCCCATATTCATTAAGGATATCCACACCTCCAGGTTAGTTGCTCAGCATAATGCATCCAAGATTATCCAAGTGCAACTAACTCTGGGCAAGACCGCAATCCAAATGGTAGCTTGCTACAGATCCCCCACCATGTCCCAGGATTCCCACTCCTCATTTCTTAATACACTGGAAAATATTAGGGTACAACCTAACACCCTAATAATGGGTGATTTCAACTACCCTACCATTAACTGGGAAAACTACTCATGTACCAACGCTTGTGCTCAATGTTTTCTGGAATTCATAAATTCCGATGCCATGGATCAACTTATCCACACCCCCACCAGGAGCAGCAATATCCTAGACCTGGTTATTACCAACATGGGCAACCGGTGCTCCACACCAGAGGTCAATTCCTCGTTGATCAGATCTGACCATAAATTAATCACTTTAGACATCCACATCCCTCCCCCACCCCCCATTAGGGAAACCACAGTAAAAAATTTCTCCAAAGCCAACTTCACGCATCTTAAACCAGAAGTGGCAAACTTCACGACACCCATGCTGATGGACAATAGAGGTATGAATGCTGAATCCTACACAAATGCACTTTATAAGCACTTACATGAGTGCATGGATCGTGCAATCCCTAACAGAACCAAGATGCTATCCTCCAAAAAAAGGAAGCCAATCTGGTGGTCCCCTGCCATAAACAAACTCTACAACAAAAGAAAGAAACTGCTGCAAAAAAGAGTAAAATCCCATGATTGGAGAAACTCCCTGGTCAGCTTCAGTAAGAAGATGAGATCCCTCATAAAATCATCCAAAGCTAGTTATGAAAACAAAATTGCCACTGACTCTAAAGACAACCACAAAGCATTCTATAGCTATGTCAAGAATCTCAATGGCAACACTCAGATCTGCTCTGAGTTACAGCACAATGGCACTAAATATACAGAACCAACGGATATTGCTAACATCCTGGCAGATAGGTTCAGTGCTAACTTTACCCCTCTGTCATCCCCTAAAGGGCCCATCTCTATGCCAGAAGAATGCAAAGTTCATGTAATCACGGCTGCACAGGTAGAAAACACACTATCCAAAGCCAAGAACACAGCATCCGTGGGACCTGACGACATCCAAGGCTGTGTTCAACATGAACTACAGAACGAACTGGCACCCCACCTAAGTACTATGTTCAATCATAGCCTCACATCAGGCTATGTGCCCACTGAATGGCGCACAGCGAAAGTTATCCCACTCCACAAAGGGGGAGCCACCACAGACCCCGGAAACTACCACCCAATTAGCCTAACGAGCCTGGTCTGCAAGGCTATGGAGCGTATCATCATGGAACTTATAAACAATGACATTGGTGGTCTCCAAACTCAGGACCCCACCCAGTCCGGGTTTGTAAAAGGCAGATCATGTCTCCTAAACCTGATAGACTTCTTTGAAGCAGTCACCAAAGCCGTAGATGAGGGTAAGCTGGTTCACACAGCCTATCTAGATCTTGCCAAGGCTTTTGACACCATCCCCCACTCTGGAATTATGGATAAACTCACTAAACTAGGTATAAATCCCTATGTCACAAGATGGGTTGCCAACTGGCTCACTGACAGAACCCACACCGTGAAAGTAGCAGACTCCAAATCCAGCTTCAGACCAGTGACAAGTGGAGTACCACAGGGTTCAGTCCTGGGTCCTCTCCTGTTTGGTATCTACTTCTCTGAAGTACAGGCCAACACAGAAGGTCTTTGGCTAACGAAGTTTGCAGATGACTGCAAACTAGGAGCCATAATCAAAACTCCAAAAGATGTGGACAGCCTACAAAAAGGCCTTGCTGAGACAGATGCCTGGTGTCAAAGCCATGGCCTCAAGCTCAATGCCAAAAAGTGCATTGTCATTCCTTTTGGTAAAAACTCAGTACCCATGAACTACCACATAGGTGGTAGTCTATTTAACACTGAAAGTGTGATAAGAGACCTTGGGACACAGGTGTACAGTAGTCTCTCCTTTGATAATCACATCGCCACAGTAGTCAGGAAATCCTTCTATGTGGCACACCTCATCACAAAAGGTTTCTCATCCAGGAAAAAGAGGTCATTGTTCCCTCTACTGGCCACTCATTAGACCCATTATAGAGTACAATGCCCCTTTTGGTATGTACCTCACAAGACATCTACAACAACTGGAAAGGCCACAGAAATACCTCACAAAGAGGATTACCGGCCTCAAAGAGATGCCCTATGCAGACCGTCTCAAAAAACTGCAGCTTTACTCCGTTGCATATCGCCTACTCAGAGGCGATCTCTGCCTAACACACAAAGCTATGTCAAACCCAGAGCTTTTAGACATGCTCCACTTAAAGAAATCCCAATCCCTACAAGCTACAAGCTCAAGGGACCTAAACCTCATCACCACAATAAACAGAACATGCTGGAGGGATAGATTCCTGTCCCAGAGACTTCCCATACTCTGGAATAAACTACCTATCTATATCAAACAAAGCTCCTCCTTAGCACTCTTCAAGAAAAATCTTGATGACTGGATGGGAGATAAGAAATTCACCCCGGGGATCACTTCTGTAGCTCTGCTCGACAGTGGCACAGGAAAATAAATTTCTTGGGTGGTGAAAGCCAGGGTACCTTTGGCTAGGCTTATATAGGTCCTAGGGCCAATAGCCTAGTACCTACCTATGAACCTACCTATGAACCTATGAACCTGTGAATCAGGGGAGAGTGCCTAATATCAGACAAAAGTCTCTTTTCTCACTCTTTCCATATGTGAGTTGGCTCTCCTTCCCATCCCATCCTCTCTGACTCCTCCAGCAACCAAACCACTAAACAGTTTTGAGTCTTGTGGGCTTCATTCAGGGCTCTACACCTGTATTGAGGGTTACATTCCAAATGTAGAGATATCATGTGGTGAATACATGTACTGCTTGTGTGCCATACTTTAGAAGGGCCTTACTCCACATTCCAGATGGCTAAGCTGGCCTGAATGCATAGAAGAGGTCTCCACCATCTCTCCGGGGCAAATCATTAACTCATGGATTATGTTGAATAGCTTTCACTATGCAGTCAAATACTTCCCAGCTCTAGACCAGATATTAAAAGCTGTACTGTGGTAGCTTTTCATGAAATCGTAGCATGCTGTTTCATCTATCAGCATTTGCAAAACTTGTCACCTTATCCAACCATTTCAAAGCAAGTAAAACAAGCAAGTCATTAAACTGCTTCCTTATATAAACTATCACTGAACCAGCCCTAGATAGCAACCAGGGATCTACCACAATTTATGTCCTTAAAATATGACAAAAAAAAAAACAAATAAACTGATGTTGGCTCATTCCATTAATCAGTTACTATCATCATATGACAAGCTACATATCATTAGCAAAACAAACAAAACAGCAGCACTACACCTAAGAAAAATATTCATTTAGTTGAAACATTTACATAGTTTTGCAATTTAACATCAGAAAGCTGTAGTAAGCATTTATAATATTCAACATCTGATGTATATAATGTTTTAAAAAGTCAACAGTGCAAATCTTCTTCTAAAGGGATTCTTGGAAGATATTTTGCTGTGAAGAAACTGGAACTGTGGATGTTCAATAATTGTTTTACAAAGAACACAGGTGCCAAATAGTTGCTGCTAGAAATATAGTTATTAAAATTACAAATGCCATTTCATACATCTTTGAGAGGCTAGCTATTTACAATGTATTACTGCAGCTTAATATGCTGTAATGCATGCAACACTGAGGAAGTATAGCCTGTGCAACAATGTAATTAACAGCATCTTATAATGGCAACATCAGTATTATAGAAAGCAGAAATTTCCAAAAATGTTAATACTTGGTGCAACTGCCTATGTGTAAAAATGATTGCTAAAAACACTGTCATGTTTTAATATGGATAAGTCAAATAAATGGGTTAATTAACTACTGTCTCTTAAAATGTACAGTACAAATCAGCAACCTTTATACTAAAATCAAGAGAAAGCTAAGTTGGTGCATGCTCTCAGTTGTCTTGATTTCATAGACTGCCCCTTATGCAATGTTCTGCCAAGTCATGAAAGATCACTATCATTAACTAACACTAGATATCTGAGGTCCAGACTTCCTGTGTTTCATAAAATGCACACTGAAAGTCCAAGGTCAGTAACTGATATTCTCAGAGCAGCAGGAATTGAAATGTGACTAGAGAGAATCTATATTAATACAGGACTGAGGTAGAGTATTTCACCTACACAAGTTGGAGCAAATTCAGAGTTGGCACATTTTAGTAATAGAAGTGTTGAACACAAAGGTCATACTTTCAGGAGTAAAAAAGGAATAAAGCCCCCTTCCCCACAAAAATATCTTAAAAGTCTGATAGCAAGGTTCAGAACATACATTTTTAGTCAGTCTCATTTTAATTTTAAATTGGTTACAGCATATTAACTCTACCCCCTTTCAGTCATATAAAATCACTCTTTGAGTGTTGAATTTTTTATTCTGAAAAATGGCTGTCACTCTGGCAGTCTATAAAACAGGATCAACATTTTATTTGAAAAATTTCACTCAATTTCTATATTCTCTTCAGCAGCAAATGTCCTAAAAAGGCTGCATGCATCAAGCTACCTAACTTCCATAACTATCAATGTTTATTAAATTAATGCTCATATTGTTTCAAAGAATGCTGCAGTGTAATATTGCACTAATTACTATGTAGATGCACAAAAAATCTAGCCTGACAAAAGGGATAAAGGTCTTCTTTTCCTAGACCTTTTAAAATCTTTTGAAACCCTTTGCCATATCAACCTTTTCAACAGCTTTTTACTTTGGACTTATGTCAAGGCACATTGGATAATATTCACGTAAGATTTCAGAAAGTCAAGTACATTAGATAATCTTCACATAAGATTTCAGAAAGTCAAAATTGATCTTTTCATCTATGACCTGTACCGTATCAGTATTTGAAGGATCTGTTTTCTGTTTATTTCAACTCCTTATGAGATAGCATTTGAGGAACTCAGTTGCTCCTTATGCTGATAATCTTGTAATCTACATCTCATACAGAAGTGACAATATCATACAATTCAAACTTCAGCAGTGTCTCCACTATCTTTCCTCCTCTCTCTCTCTCTCTTTGTCTCTCTCTATTTCTCACTTCAAGACAGGTTTCTTATTAAACAACTATTCTGTAACCATACCAAATTAAAGCCATTTTTGCAGGCAATAGCAGAAGTCTTGTTGATTTCCCCACTGCTCTCAAATTCAGTGCATCATATAACATACGTATATAAGTAGTTTCCTGCTAGAGTCAACAGCGATCAGTACCTTCATTGTTATCAATTGCCTGTTGCTTTTTATCACTTAGATTGCGCCAGTCAGCTTGTTAAAAAAAGTAAGAAAAATCAGTTACTGTCAGTATAAGGAAGGCCTATAGCTGCATTTAATCCTGTCTGAATTTTATATTTTGTCTATACTTGAACATAATATAGCACCATCTAGTATGAACATTCAAGTACATTGCACTACTCTGTTGTTAACCTGTCAGTGGCCCACACAAAGAGAATCTGTTTACAATTCCTGAGCATACTTACATTCCCATCAGAACACCCAGGTCCTGCAACCCTAATCTACTAACTATCCCACGCATTTATGTCTGCACTGAAGACAAGATCATTTAGTGTTTGTATACTATATGTTTATACTAAGCAGTTTCCTACATTTAAAAATAAATTTTTAACTGAAACACGAGTGCTGTAGAGCTCCATGCATGCAGAGTGTGAACTTAGCAACTGTTTGCTACATTTTCTTTAAGCAGAAAGAAATGACTTTTTTAATAAATGTGGGAAAGGAGGGTCAGGGCAGAGCACATAAATGGGAAATGAATGACTAGGAAAGGAGAGAGGGGTGAGGACTTTCATGCATCTGTCCACACAGTAGGTGTGCAGTAGAAGGAACATTTTGCTCAATGAAAGGGCTGGGGGGGGGGTGCATCTAACTGTAATGTAAAGTGCTCTTTTTACTGTCAGCAGAAGAGCTGGTGGAATGTGTGGATCTAACTGCAATAATTTGGAACAAGGCACTGGTTGAGCCAGCTATGCTTCTAACTATAGGGAAACAAATGTACTATGTGAAAGGACTTTGGTAGAACTTCAGTGGAGAGACTTAAGTACATGCTAAGTGTTTGAAGGAAGGTACTTTGGAAGATTGCTCTGAGGATGAAAGAAGTGATCAGAAAAAGCTGAAAGAAAACCCTATATATATATGGGTCTATATTACAACATCGAAGTTTCAAAACTTTGAATGTTCTAATATCGAACCCTATTCAGCAAAAGCTGAAAACATCAAACATACAAAACAGCAAATTTTTTCCTAGGGAAAAAATTTGCTATTCCAAAACACATACACACAATGCAAGCATACCAAACAAACAGTAATCCACACACATACACCTAAAATCTTACACCTAACCCTACACTAAACTATGCACACACCACTAACTATCCACTTACCTTAACCCAAACCCTAAGGTCCGTCACTATCGCACACTCACCTTACCTGTGCCCTAACCCTAACTCACCTACCCCACCCTAACCCTCACTTCCACACAATCGCACACTTACCTGATCCACGCCCTAAACTTAACTCACTTAACCTGTCCTAACCCCCATGTCCACACAATCGCACACATACCTAACCCGCACCCTAACCCTAACTAACCTAACCAGCACTCAATCGAACACTTTCCTGAACCCGACCCATAACTTTCCAACACAGCACTCAAAATACCAAAGCAACAGAAGCAGACAACCAAATTCTTTCCATAGGAAAAAAATCAGTTTTCTGTTGCTTCGATATTTTCAGTTTTCGTTGAATAGGGTTTGATATTAGAACATTCAAAGTTTTGAAACTTTGATGTTCTAATATAGACCCATATATATATATATATATATATATATATATATATATATATATATATATATATATATATATCAGGGGCGGCCCGTGTTATTGGACTGCAGCACCCCCAGCTGTAAAAGAAAGACGAAAATAAAAAAAAATAAAGACAGAAGAAAGAAAATAAAAAAATAAATATTGCGGACCTTCGTGCATGTGCACTCGAGGCATTTGCGACATCCAGACTGCTGCTGAACCAGTCCAGAGCATGCCCAGAGCTCCAGACTGATTCATCAACAGTCTGGATTAGAAATCCAGCAGTCAGGAGCATCCCAGAATTCTATGCAGTTAGTTACAACTGCATAGACTTGGAAAGGGAACAGACTGCAACGTTGGCAGGCTGGCCTGCTCTCGCGGGACGGAAGGACTTCAGCATGGGATCAGTGACATCACAGGGAGCTTAGCGAGTGGAATATGGAGCTATACAGCAACAGAAGGCCCTGGACCAAGTAAGGTAGGTTAGCAACTGTGTGTGTGTGTGTGTGTGTGTGTGTGTGTGTGTGTGTGTGTGTATGTCATTGGCTTTGCTTTCCATTACTAGTGAAGTAACTGCTGTTTCACCCATAACAGACTACTTCACTGCTGTTTTCGGTTGCATAAACAGAACCTGTCTTACCATTTAAGTTGTTCTTGATTGATTTAGATGCTGCTGTGGTTTGTTAGTGGCTTCTTCTGCAGGGTTATTTTACATGCTTGTTGCATGTTATTTGGTTTCCTTGCATCGTACTGCTACTGCTACCTTTTGTGGTTCATAAAGCCATCGAATCATTTGAAGTCTTTCAGCTCAGAGGAGGATGTTCGGTGATCATTTGTAACAAGTTGTATCTGAGAAATCGCTTGTAATGAAAAACATTCCACATTGTGAATTAGCTTTGGTGGACAGTATATTATTTGTTTCTGGGTTAGTCTGTTCACCAGCCCATGGTTTTATGTCCATGGTGTATTTTGCAGTTTGCATACTTAATGTAACAACATGGGGCTCAGTGTTGTTTTCTACATGGTGCTATTAGTAGTTAACAGCTGTACTGTAAAACCTCGCACTTCCAGAAACTGCTGAAAATTAAGAGCTCATCCATTGTTTAGCCATCATAATAATCTATAAACAATATGATGAAGCATTTAGAAATATAAAGCCTCACCTTTAACAAAAAACAGGGTAGAGGGTGACAGCACACTGCAGTTAAGAAGCAGACTGCATAAATAAAATGGCTGATGAATTAGCAAGGCTGATGAATTAGCAAAACTTAGTAATTGTAAATAAATTGATGCAGCTGACAGGATCTGCTGCTGTGAAGGGAAATTAATCATTTTTAATGTGTTAAATAGTTGTTTTACATTTTATTGTTTTAGCTTGAAGACTGCTGAGCAGTCTTAGTGCATATATCTAGAACAGATAAGAAGCATTGCTTCCTCATCTGGAGCCCTCTGTAGTCTCCAAACTGACAGCTGCTCAAGGCAAAGTTGAACAATAAAAAAAAGGTCTTCTAAAAGTTTAAGACTTAAAAAAAAAAAAAAAAAAAACTTCTATAGCAAGATGGGGCTCTACAGCAGTGACCTTAACCCCTGAGCAACTAAGCTGCTCTTGGCGAGTTATCAGTCTGTACATACAGTTACTATACATTCTTCTGTTAGATTAAAGCACATTTTAAGGCCAAGAGTATATGTTCATAGGTAAGTGCTAAACTAACTTCCCTTGTGGATCATTTTAAGCCTAACCAGTTTTCCTTTTTATACTCGAAACAACCTATCCCATTTGATTATAGACTGGCCCTACCCAAACCATGGTCAATAATTATATATTATCCATAATAAGAATAACTGGGACAATACCACAGATAATACGAGGGGACCCATGTATGGGATAAAGGATTTAGGAGGTGCTTCTGTCCATTAGTAATACAGAGAGCAGTCTTGGGGTAAATTTTCTTTTTCCCATCCATATATCTAAGCTGTTGTTGAAAATGGACAGGGATGAACTTAGTTTTATGTGGATGGGGAGTCTGTTCCACAGCAGTGGTATCCTCTGCAAAATATACCTGTCCTTCCAAATGATTCTACCGATGTTGCAGAATAGGTTTAGATCCCTAGCCCGAGTATTTCAGATGTCATTTGACTTGCTGATGTGCAGTAAATTCATTAGTAATGGCTAAGAGGATGCTTCGTATGCCAGTCACAGGTCTGAAGGATGTAGTGACAGGGCTTTGAGTTAGTCCTTGTACGATATGTTAATTAGGCCTTGTATCCTTTTAATTAGGTATCTCTGTGGGTGTTCCAGTTGGTGTATGTGTCTGGACAGATACTTGCCATTATATTCAATGATTAGCCTAACGATGGCTGAGTAAATTGGGACAATGACATCCCTAGATCTGGACACAATCCCTTTGTTTACAAGCTGTGTAATATAGAAGGACTTTCTTACAACAATAGACACATGTAAGTCAAAAATTAGGTCACTGTCCATATAATATAAATTCCCAAATCCTAAACAACTAGGTTCACTCTTACGGGCTTAGTGTCAATCTGGTTGTTCCCAGGGATAGATGACTTGCCAAAGGATACAGTAATGCATTTTTTGGCAGTTAGTTTCAGACCATGATTTCGACATCAGTTATTTATTTGAGACAAACCTTCCTGCAGGATGGCCAAGTCATTTGAGGATTCAATGACTGCTCCTAGCTTACAGTCAGCTGCAAACCTAGTCAGCCAGAGCCCTGTAGTATTTATTGGCTTGTACTTCGGAAAAGTAGATGCCAAGCAGTAGAGACCCCAATACAGAGTCTTGGGGGAGTCTACTGGTGTCTTTGTGAAGGTAACTGCCCCTATTTTGATAGTATTTGAGATATATATGTGAGCCAGTTGTGATCCAGTGGGTGACACTGGGGTTTATTCCCAGTTTATTTAACTTTTCTACTATGCTAGAGTGGGGAATTGTGGTGGGTAGACAATACCTCAGGCTTGAACCCTGTACCTTGGGTGCATGTGGCAAGGGCCTGAATTCTCTACCCACCACCATTTGTAAAATAATTGCAGATTTTTTTGCCTCATATTTGTTCTGTTCCTCAAAATCTGTGGTTTCTGTATTTTTGTTTCCTTACACAGTCAGTAGTGCAGTGGTGCACTGGTAGCATTATTGCCTGCCAGCTCCAGGTTCTCTGGTTTCATTATTGGCTGGGGTGCCTTATGTGTGAAGTCTGCATGTTGGTTAATAAATGTTAAAGAAAAAAAATAACAGGCATTTGAATTTCAGACTTCATATTCTTCAGAAAGTACATGGTAACACAAAACCTTTTATTCTAGCAATTTTCTAAGTTTATAACATGGATATTTGAAATTTGTCCCTATTTTTGGGACTGTATTCCCCCATTTTTGGCTTTGTCTAGGTTTTTGTGTTAAGATTGAGAGCTATGGTGAAAACTGAATTCAATTAATATGTTTGGGGGCTGTATTCCCTCATTACTGGCTTTGTCCACGTGTTGTTTGCTAAGAGATTGAGAGCTATGGTGAGAACTGAATTCACTGAATATGTTTGGGGACTGTATTCCCCCATTATTGGCTTTGTTCAGGTGTTTTGTGCTAAGAGGTTGACAGCTATGGTGAGAATTGAATTCATTAAATAGTAGCCATTTAAGTTTCAGTCTTCCTCTCTTTTGCAAAACAGATGATTTGGCATAGTGGAATGTTGCTCTGACTATTTTGCACAGGGTCCTGGGTTCAATACTTGGCAGTGAAATGTATAGTCATAATATAGCATTTTATTCTAGCAACTTTCCAACATTATACAAGCAATGTTTAAAATGTGTCCCTGGTTTTTGGGCTTTTGCCCCCCCCCCAATAAATTTTGGCTTTTTCCAGATTTCTTGTGCTGCAAAGTTCAGAGATACAGCTGAGTGTCGAGTAGATTTTACAAGGAGCTGAGAGCTGCAGGGGAACAACAGCACAGCAAGTAGTATACTTGCTTTTGATGCAGAAGGCTGTGGGTTCTACTCCCACAGTAAGTAGATGCATTGCTGATACTGTACTGTGTTGTAAAGGGGGTGGATGCTGCAGTCTTTTTTGGCAAAGAAACCTAGTAACTATGAACCTGTTGTCAGTTTGCCATCCATTTCCTATTGCAATATTACTAGATTATCATTTTTTTTAATGCAACATACGCAATTTATTCCTCAAGGGCAACAGGCACTTTATTTGTAGATGAAACAATGACATATAAAGTTGTTTGCTAGCAGCAACCTCTTCATTAGTTACAGATTTCTTTAATGTGGCATTATTTAGATTACTTTTACTTCTTCAGAGATTGTGCATATTTACTGATACTGGTGGACTGTAGAAGTTTGAGTAGACTTTTATGATAGAAATGTTCTGAACTGGGCAGTTTTGTCATTATTGGTGCGTGCATTTTGTTTCATTGTTTACTGGAAAAATGTTCAAAACAATAAATTTAAAATGTCCAATAACAACTGTACTGTACTCTGATTTGAAAACAGTCCAAAGTTAATCTTTATCTGCCACTGGCAAAATGTATTTTCTTTGAATGTGGTTTTCAATGCTGTTTCAATGAATGCGAGTTTCAAGGGCAGAGAAGTTTTAATGCTAAGTCTGTTTTCATTGTGAGACTGCATTGCTTTGTTTAGCAGATATATATTAGGGTTTGTGCTGTAAGATGCAAAATAAAGCTTTCAAATGAAATCCAAATCATCGCAGAAGTAAAGCAGTATGCACATTACAGTGTTTATGGTAAATGGGGTGAAATAACCAAGGAACTGGACATTGGAATGGCTGCAGGGGGAGGCTCCATTCGACCATGAGTTTGAGAGGGGGAAGGGCAGCAGACAGTCCCGGCTGAACTATACCTCACAACTGTCCAGATTTTTGCAGAATGAATAGGTTTTTGCTTCTTATTTTTGGTTTGTTCCTCATAAAATTTGTGGTTTTCTGGCGAATCATTTAGGAATGAAGTCATTAAATAATGACAGAGATTTTCAGACATCATAATCTTCAGAAAAATGCATGCTAAAGCAAAACCTGTTATTCTATCAAGTGTCTTAAGTTTATAAAGAGCAATTTTTAGTACTGTTTGTATGTTCCTCCAATATAGTTGGCCTTGTCCAGATTTCCTGCATTAAGAGGTTGAGAGGTAGGTGCAAATAAATCGTTTTATAGAATTTTGAATATCCAAACCTCTCAACTGTCCCCAATTTTGGTTCAAAATGTTGCTCTCCCCCTAATAATCCCTCTGCAAAATGGCAATTTTGGAAGAAAATGTGGAGGGTTTACAATTATAAATAACTGTAATGATCAGAGTTATAGATTACTTTTATTGCAGAAATGCATGTAGATGCTCTTATTTTGTCAGCTGCTCAAGTTAACAGTACTAATATTAAAAAGGTGTCCCTTCTTTGACAGGTTCCCAGCTGTATTGTGTGGCAAATTTATATTTTTGCATCATATGTTTGGTCTGTTTTTTTCATAAAATTGTGGTTTTCCGGTAAATTAGTGGCAAATCATTAAAGACTGAAGTTAGAAAATAATGACAGACATTTGAGTTTCAGATTTCATAGCCTTCAGAAAATTCATAATAATGCAAGACCTACTACTATTCTATTATCTTTCTAATTTTATAAGAGCAATATTTAAAAATTGTACTTATGTTTGGGCCTGTGTCCCACTTCTATGCATGGCTTTGTCCAGATTTCTTGCTCTGAGGTTGAGAGGTATGAGTGTCAGAGCCATCACCGTCAGCCTGAGACATTTCAAATTGTGACATACTTGTTGCACCCCACTCCCCATTGTAGGGGCTCTGGATGTGTCCAAGCAAGGCAAGGAGCAGTTATGCAGTGTAAGTGTGCAGAGTATTCCCCCCCATCCAAGGTAGACCACAAGTACAAACATGGCTTTTCATCTGTCCTTGATTTTGCAGAATGTTCTGGTTTTCTCTCATATTTTTATACTGTTGATTTATGCTTCTTATTATTCAGAAAATGCATGCTGTCACAGTGCCCTTTTGCTCTGTGTTTAAGGAGCAATACTTTAATGGCCATCAGGTAAGCTTGTCGGAGACTGTAAGATGCAAGTAAGCGTTAATAAGCATACTATTAAATAATTACTAACATTGAAAGCCTTTTCGTTGTTGCCATACAGAGAATATTTACATCACTAGATAACGTATAAGCCTTAGGTATTGAAATGTATATGACAGTATTTGTAATAAAGGACAGGATTACAGCATTTTCAGGAGCTCATTACATTTGTTGATGACTTGCAGTCATCTTTGTAGGCTTTACCCGTAAACTAAACAGAATGCCAATCTATCATGTGTGGTCCATAACTTGTGCAGTAATCCTTTAAGCAATTTATCTTGAGCTTGTTTCTTGTTTGCTGTTCATTTTTACTTTGACCAGGTCTTCTCCATGAAACAAGCAGATAGTTACTGTCAGGCAGCAGGTCTTTTTTGGATAAGAAACATTTTTATAAGTGGGGGTATCACAGAGATTGCTACTTTTAGCATGTTACTTGGTAATTTTATAAAGCTGAATATAAATTATAATTAGAACTGCAGTGCAAGGAGAAGTGGTTTGAGTTGAGTGCTGCTTGTTTTTTTTATACTTGATTTTGACTGGCATTCCAGTAATGTATTTAAAAAGTAATTTATTTTTTCATGCCTCACAACCTTTGTGTTTCCATCTAGATATTAATTAAGTTGTCATGTAGACAAAGCATTGAAATATTTTTTTCTTCTACACTTCATTTTGTCTTGATTGGACTCTTGTATATGAAGGTTTGGCATCCAGGGCAGCATATTTAATTAAAGTTCCAGTTGTTGTGGTTTTGAGCATAGCTCCACCCCTTTTAGTTGGCCACACCCCTTCCCATTGGCCCCACCCATTAAGCTGTCTCTTGCAACCCCCCTTTAATTTGAAGTCACCAGCTGCCACTGATATACATACATATATACATATGAGTCTATGATGGGCTCAGTGTATCAAAACTTCGAGCATCTTTCATACACTTTCATACAAAGATTCAAAGAAAAACGAAAATTTACTTTTTCTCTGGGGGCCAAGCCCTCCTGCACCCCTACACCTGCTGCCAGTTATGTATACCAATTCTGCAATTGCAGTACTGAGAAAGGGTAAATTCCCCAATCCCCACTGTACTGCAATCTAACTCTGATAAAAAGTCAGTACATGCAATAGGCTTCTTGATGTGTTGAATGGAACCCATACATACATATACAGAAATAGCAAAACAGATACATAGAATAATTTATACTTTACTTTAAACATGCTGATTATTAACTTTTTCTTTTACTGAGTAAAGAAATATTACAGTATTGAGCAGAACAGCATTTGATTCTTTTGAAAAGCAGTGAAATTCAGTTAATTGCTAATTATAATCAACTAAAGAAATTTTCTAAAGTAGGAATTCAGTCAGTTTTCATTAACGTTGTACTTAATAATATACACCTTATGGTTATTTGGACACAAACAAGGTTCTCCTGAATAAAATATAAATGAATAGTACTTAGGGACCAAACTTATACCTAATAGACCTCTATTCATTTTTTGGCAAGTTACTGGGCTTATGGGTGCATTTATAATTGTGTAACACTATCTTTTGTTATAGGAACCTATTCAGACTATTAAATATATGCATATATACAAAACTGCTGAAAACTGTTACTTAACAAAAACTGGGTATGGTGTGTGTATCTAAATCCATTTAATTATTGTGAATATTATATAGCAACATTGTTCTATATACTCCATCAACATTTATGGATATGGTTGTTACCAACAACTTAATCCTACAGGGTTAAGTGAGATATCCTAATCATCCAGGGACGGGTTAATATGACAACACCTTAAAGGAATATGTGATTGTGTTTAATCCACTTTCTTCTACCTTTGTTGTTTCTATTGAATAAGTTTAATAACTTATGGTATATAAGCATAGATTTATTAGAAGAGGAAACAAAACCAATAGAATATTATATATTTAAATTGTTACGATCTTGAAGTAGTCTGTTAGTTATTTCCTGTGCCATATTCCATGTTATATTATATTGGACATATCTTATTATGATGGATAGAGTGTTTATATAGAAGTTTTCAATAACTGGAGAAGATCACAATCTCCCAGTGTTAGACCATTTTGCTAATATCCAAATCTGAAAGACATAGATATTGGATTATTCCGCATACAGTTTTCAGACCTGGTTTATAACGTTACGTGTTTTTTGTTTGCTATAGCAACACTGATTTCCTAAGAGTTTACTGATATTATTGGGAATAAGACCTAATGTCATACTTATGTGCAGTTAGTTTGGGCATGGCCTCTTTCTGGATTCTGCAAAATTGCTGTTCCCTGACCGATATCCCAAAACATAGTATATCAGCTCTTTGGTATCAGTGAATTACCCTTTTCTTCATCTGTTTCTTTATATAAGAAATGGACTCATAAGTGGCTGATTTCTTTGACAGCTTGATCAGTATTTCTGGGCCTAATACACTGATTTGGCTAATTTACTCTACATTTTTGATACCAAAAAATACAACTGGATTTGGAGAAAATTCGTCAAGGATTATGTGCCAATCGGGATGACATAGGTGTCTTTGGGTTAGACAACATCTCAGGCAATAATCAGAATGACTCTATTAATAATCCATCAGATGGTTGTGATGTGGCTTTCAATAATTTAAGCAACGGTTTAAAAAAAACTTAGAGGCAATATCTGGCATCTCAGATTATTTTGTGCATATATCAATAGGGATAAGGCCCCCAGGGGTCTGAGAATACGTTTACAGCCATTGGTTGGTAGATCTGAAGAGAGACTAACCATAGAATGGAACAGAGAATTCCAACAAGCATCCATGATGTTTGTCAAAATACTTGCCTCATACTATGAGAGAATGATTGATATTAACTTGTCAGAAGTTAAATTAATCTGTGAGGAATGTAAAAAATATGAATCATTATCTATATATGAAGGCTCAGTGATCAAGCTGTCAAAAGAACTGGCAAACTATGAGAAACAAACAAGGGAGAGGAAAATTAAAAAATTCAACAGGGACATCACTGATTACCAAAGGGGATGCCCATTTGAATCACATAGATCAATCAGATTCATGGATACTAGCCAGGGGACAGCAAGGGGCAGAACTAGGAAGAGACCTAGGTCCATTCTCAAAACTAATGATAGATCTTTTGCTAGCACATCAGGGGAGGAATCCTCCTACATGGATAATGAAAGTGTCCAGCTCCAGGAGTCACCTATGCACAAAATGTCCAACTTGGCACACCCTTTAGAAGTGGAAAAAGGCAGTGGGGTGGCCGCAAACATAAACATGGGAAGCAGAACAGATTCTGTAGAGGGACTGATACAAACACTATTGAGATAATTGACAATGAATACAAAAATGTGTTGAATTTGTCGGATGTTACATTGACTAATGAACAAGAAAAGTTACTAAATAAAGGTCTTGGATTTGTACCAGGCTTTTTTTCTAATGAATACAATATAGTGTCTGATGTAATTAGTTTTTGTCGTAATCTTAATCTAAAACTGTTTTTTACAGACCAAACCTCTCAAACTTCTCAAAGATCTAATGAATTCAGATTTCACAAATCTGAATTCCAACCTCCAATGAACAAACATGTGTCTATATTCCAACAATCAGTCCTCAGGGATTTACATTTCCCACATATAGAATCTCATATTATGGGTCAGAATATTTCTTTATCTGAAAAAATGGTTTTAGAGGAACTGAGGAATAATCATAATATTGCTATATTACCAGCAGATAAAGGAGGGGCAGTTGTGGTTATGAACATGGGTCACTATTTGAACGAAGGTCAGGAACAGCTTTCCAATACCAGATGTTACATGCACATGCCCATTGATCCAACTCCTAATTTCAAAAAAGAGGTAGACACATTCCTGAATTTGACGGAAGAAGAAGGGATCATTACTAAGAACACAGTCAAACATTTATCAGTAAGAGATCCCCAAAAACAGATTTTATATCTGCTTCCAAAAATACACAAATCCATTTCCAAACCCCCTGGGAGACCTATTGTGTCTGGTATTGTCTCTCTTACAGAACCACTATCAATGCTCTTGACACAACATCTGAAACCATTACTTACAGTGGTCAGGGTCAGACTGCAGGACACAACTCAGTTTCTCCAAATCATACAAGATATACAATTGGAATCACATTGGCTTATGTCCACCTTGGATGTTAAATCTTTATACACCAGCATACCCCATTGGGCGGGCCTGCAGGCACTTCAATATTGGTTGGAACAATCGGGTTTATATCCACCTGGACTCAATACACTACTTATATGTATGGCTGAACATGTGCTTAACAAGAATGTTTTCTACTTTCAAGGGGAGTGTTATTGGCAACTTCAAGGTACTGCTATGGGGGCATCTTTTGCCCCCATATACAGATCTATTTATGGCATACTTTGAAGAATGCATGATTTACAACCCACTTCATAATCTATATATGGTTGAAATTGACATATGGCTCAGATATTTGGATGATTGCTGGATGGTGTGGCGTGCAGATTTTAGACACCTGCAGGAGTTTGAGGAATATTTGAATGACAATATATAAGGTATAGAGTTAATAGTAACATATAACTCGGACATCATTGATTTTTTGGATGTTATAGTTTATAAGAATGATGATCATACCCTAAGCACTAAGACATATAGGAAATATCCACAATATAACACCATGCTCCATGTTTCTAGCATGCACCCACACCACACCATCCGCAACATACCTAAATCTCAATTTTTGCGGATTAAACGCATTAGCTCATCTGAACAGGATTTTGAGGAAGCAAAACTGGATCTCCAAAATAGATTTTTGGAAAGAGGATGTAAGAAATCTGATATATTTACAGCTAGTACTTGGTCTGCAAATCAGGATAGGAATATATTACTACAGTACAAGAAACGTGAAACTACAGGGGTTGAGTCTACATTGAGGTTTGTTACTACATATGGACGGGATCATAATGTAATCAGAAACATTTTGGATTCTAATTGGAATATACTCTTAGCAAATGAAGAATTAAGAAATCTTTTGGGCCCTAAATGTCAGTTCTCATACAGATGGGTCAAAATGCTAGGTGCCCTGTTTTCCCACTATAAGCATAAAGAAAGTGGGGGCGCTATTTATAAACAAATGACAATGACTGGAGACCAACTTCTGGGTACTTTTCCATGTGGGCATTGTGGATCTTGTAACCAAGTAAGTAAACTTAAACAATTCACTAGTGCCAATACAAGTAGAGTTTATGATCTAAGAGTCTTTGGTAATTGTAGTAGTAGCTAGGTTGTGTACTTAGCTGCTTGTCAATGTTCAACATTTTATGTAGGGCAAACATTATGATCACTCAGAGTAAGAATGAGTGAAGATAAAAGTGACATCAGAAATAAAAAAGAGACTAATGCTCTTTATAGACACACTTTGAAACATACTAATGCTAGATTTATGTTCATGATCATTGATAAAATTACTGGTGATAGGAGCAATCAACAGGGCTGGCATAGTATTTTGAACCATAAAGAAAAATATTGGATCATTCACCTTGGGGCATTATTTCCCCCGGGTCTCAATGACCACCTATAATCTGTTTGTGAAAGGTAATTGGGATAACACATGCTGGAACCATAATAGATACTATACATGTTTTATGACTAGGAAGAACATATATAAATATGATATGTATTTATGAATTATGTTTAAAGAACTAAAATATGATTGCATGGGTTTTTTATCCATGTGTTTAGCTTACCAATTGACACTGTTCTTGCCTTATGTATGCATGTTGTTACATTTCAAATAAGATATCATTTCTTATATATGTGCTAGGTAATTATGAGGGCCTTATATTTGTATGCTGCCATTGTTAAAGCCTATTGGCTGATCGTAACAGAATCCACCTATTGGGCTGTTTAATATATCTAGTTATATGTCATTGTATCTAAATATCATACTGTTTTTATGATAAAATATATTTGCCAGATTATTATGTGGGTTTCTATATTTTGTACTATTGCAAGATGCTATTGGTTGATCAAAATGGCATTTATGTGTTGAGGTTGTCTATTATATTTAGTTATATATCATGGTATTAAATATCAAATGTTTTTGTGATATACTATATATTTTTGCTAAAAATTTATATCATATATTTACACTTTTAAGTGTTATTTTGACAAAATACTTGATATTAGTATATCACATATTTATATGTTTCTGGGGATCTTTTAGTTTGCTTACAGTGTATGTCATTACATTAGGATGCAGCTGACAGAATCTCTCATTAGGGGTGTGTATAACATTGAACTTATGTATAATATACTACATATATTATTATGTTTATATGCTGTATTTCTGGTAGAAATCTGTATCAGTCTAGTACATAATCTAATGATGTACTATTGTCATTTTTATAATGCCTCTACTACATTATGGTTATACAGCAATTCGAATGTCATTGCAAATTTGTGTTTGAGATGGACTATACCATGTTTCCATTGGTTGGTAGCACCTATAAATATTCATGAATTATTTGGCATGACAAATGCTTTTTCACTGATGAAGGCTGGGTAGCCGAAACCGGTTTGATTTGATATTAGTGCACTTTGTTGCATTTCATGCTTAAATAAATATTTATTTTTATTACATTTGTTATGAAGTGTTTATATGCTGCATATGCTGGCCACTGGTGTTCTACTATTTGACACAATCTCCCACTCAGGTGTTATACAGAAACTCTCCCAAATGGGAATTAACTCCTACATTGCCAGATGGGTAGTCAACTGGCTCTTCGACAGGGCACATACTGTCAAAGTGGGTGACTTCACCTCTAGCAAAAAAACAGTCACCAGAGGCATACCACATGGTTCTGTGCTGGGCCCCTTACTGTTTGTAATATATTTCTCAGAAGCCCAGGCAGACTTGGATGACCTGTGGCTGACCAAGTTCACAGACAATTGCAAATTAGGAGCAATCTTTGGGTCCCCCAATGATGTTAATATACTGCAATCTGGGTTAACACCGACAAATGATCGGTGCCCTATTGGTAGACACTCACTCCCACTGGGAACACCTCAATGAAGCTGAACATTGTTTGTACTTGAGTCATTGGGTCCTTGCACATAGTCTGCACTAATTTTACCAATGTTTCCAAGACGTCAAACTACCACAGTACTGCCCAGATCAGCTTCCTTGGGACATTGTCATATGCTTTTTCAAATCTAGGAATGCCCAGTTGGACTCTCTCTCCTCATCTCGACCTGGTGTACTGTGTATGCCAGTGCTGAAATCAGCCTATCCAAATGTTAGCTGCCTTAATTTATTTATTTTATTTATTTTACATTTGTTGACCGGGATAGTCCGACTGGATGTGTGTCCATTTTCAGCGGAGACCCGGGGAGAAAAGCTCCAAAACAGCTATTGATCTAATCTATTCTTATTGAATCGTATTTAATGTAACATTCCTAAAGTGTTTCTTTATATATATAAAGCATTTTTCTAAATGCTGCAGTCTAGTCATTTTATTCATATCCACAATAATGCTGATGCAAAAAAAAAAAAAAGAAAAGAAAAAAAAGCGCTAACTGCTTCATCAAAGCTGGCATTAGGTAATGTGGGGAAGAGGGTATACAGCAGCAAACCTATACTTACCACAGATTAACTCCTGGATTGTGGCACAGTGGTGGAGCAGTTACCATTGTCACCTTCCAGAAAGAGGTTTTCTTGTTTGATTCTCGGCTGGGGTGCCTTTTTGGGAAGCCCACATGTCCTCCTTGCATTCGCATGGGTTTCCTCCAGGTATTCCGGTTTCCTCCCACATTCTAAAGACATGCATCTGAAGCGTTTCTCCCTGGGCCTCTGTTGAAAATGGGCTCTTTACCAGTTGGACTTTCCTGGTAAACAAATGTGAAATAAATAAGTAATCGCTTATTCCTTTGGTACTTCTATATCACAGAACTGTTGTACAACACAGTATTGCTACTGAAATTATTTATTTCATTATTTGTTTATTTACAACCCAGATATGCTTGTAAAACTGACCCCTTTTACCCATAACCTGGGGTCACATTGTAACATAAGCAAACCATTTGTGAAATGCACATATATCTTATGCATTGAATTTATGATTAAGTGATGCATAAAATGCATTTGATAAATATTTACAATAAACATTTAAAACTATCTATGTAACATTATGGCTGACATTTTATGAGAAGACTGTACTATTTTATTATTATTACTCTGGAAGCAGCTGCATTTGTGACATTGTGTGTAAAAGTGGATCACAAGTTAGAAGATAGAAGTGGAGTGGGCATGTGAAGAAAAAAGGCAAAGATGACTAAGCATGTTACTAATGACAGATATGTAGGTAGAAGACAAAACATATGAAGGGAATTACAGAGGGACACATTAGGAAGAAAGTATACTGGGGATGAACACCAGTTAATAGTAGTCAGTCCAATGTCTTTCACATTAAACTACTTAGGAAAAGCCTTTATCACTCTCCCTCACTAATTTTATCCTCTCATTCTCACATAAGTACACTTTTTTGTAGTGTGAAAATGAGAGAAAAAATTTAACTGACAAAATATATTATTCTATAATACTATCCGGAATCGATGGTACATAAAATTAAGTGAAAAAGAAACACCCACTCTCTCACTATTGCTATATAAACAGTCATTAAACTGCAGACCCTTTAACGCATAATATACGTTTCTGTATTTTCCATTGCTCATGCTATTTTCAAAAAGAAGACTTGATTTCTATATTTTGGTAGAAAAAATGGCAAATTAAATGTGAGCCCAACAATTTAAACAGTATTTCATTTTCTGTAATAGCTTAATAACTTTCAGAATGAATGAAGAAGAAAACATCATTATTATATGCAAAAGTGTAGATAATCTAAATGATGAAACCTAATATAGTTATTATTTTCTCCTTTTTACTTGTATGTCATTGACAATAGCTTACTGGACCACTTTGCAAGATTTTTTTTGCATCAGCATTATTGTGGATATGAATAAAATGACTAGACTGCAGCATTTAGGAAAATGCTTTATACATATAAAGAAACACTTTAGGAATGTTACATTAAATTAGATTCAAGTAGAGTAGATTAGATTAGATTAGATTAGATTAGATTAGATTAGATTAGATTAGATTAGTGGCTGGCTACAGATATTTAATAGCAGATGCATATCTAATCAAAGGCATATCACTGAGGTAATTATAGCAGCAACACAGTAATAATCAGTGCTGAATTGCAGGCATCTCTATAGCCTTGACCATTTTCACTTGTCCATCCCTAATGGATCTGTTTGGGCAGGCGTTCCTTTCTAGCTTCTAGTCCTATGTGGTCTTTGGTAGCCAGTAACTGAGAGTAAAAGTCAGAGCCAGGTGATCCATTATCTGCAGCAGGTTTAGTGTATTAGGTTTGCAGCTTAAGTTGATCCTCCCCCTCCTCTCTGACAGACTTCATATAATGCTGCTTGTGTTTGAAAGGGTATTTCCACTTCCTTCTTGTTCCTGTCTAGAGTGCATGCATTATTTGTCATGCTAAGCACAGTCTCATTCCTGAAGCACCACAAGTCATCCTCTTCTAAATGATGATTAGTTAGTGAATGCTGAACCTGACCCTTCCCCAGGATGGAAAAGTCAGCATCCACTGCTCACTCATATTGTCCAGAGACTGAACCTTCTGAACTTCCATTCCTGCTGCTCAGACCCTGGCTAGCTACTACACAGTCATAGCTTTATCACACTACATCAAGCCAACATACACTGCTGCTTTAAAACCCACAAAAAAAAAGATTTTAGTGGTGAACAAAAATGTTTGGACTGATATCTAAGGTTAAGGACAGTCTCTGTGAATGATCAGGCATTTATTTGCCTGAGCATTAATGAACAACAGGTTTATTGAAAGAATGAATGATAATTTCATTTTCAAATCCATAGAAGTCCAAATTGGCCACCCATGTTATTACAGTGGGAGTACTGCTCTATTTAATGATTATTCGATTATTGTGATATCATTTCCATCATGGCATAGAGCAATAAAGCCATAAATATGATATTGCTGACCCAGTGCACTATAGGAGTTGATGGGAAAGATAGGAGGGAGTAGCCACGGTTGGCATGCCCATCTTGGGGAAAGAGAGCAAACTAACTTACTGGTGGATTGGCCTCTAACTGAGGCAGAGGCCAGCACATAGACAACTCAAGTAGTACGTGACACTGAAGACAGAAATCAATGCAAATGCAACAGCGTACATGCATCACAGGCTGGTTCTTTGCACTCCCACATCAGTGCTATGTAGACTAGATTTGCAAATGGGGTGGATAGGATAAAAATCAGAAACATCTTTCCCCTCATCAAGTGTTCAGATTTACCATTTACAGTTAACATAGACAACATAGGTCTTGGGTGGTAAAGACATCAGGTCTTTAGGAAGAGGGCAGTCCTGAGATGACCAACAGGTTATTTGAAACATTTAAGGTAACGGTCTCCTTTCCCTTCATAGCTGCTTGGATAATGGCTCCTTCAGCAAACTATTGCCCTGTGTGGACAGCAAATAGAATCAAGAGCTATTGAAAGGGCTGATGGTCAGCAGGCAAGAAAACCGCCAGGTAAAGTTCAGTTGTTATCTAATCCTGCATCACAGCAAAAAGCCTTAAAAGTATATACAAGTAGAGAATTTGAGATTCCAAAAACACTGACTTAAGAATGAGTTAGAGAAAAAAAATAAAGCTTAAACATACACATCGAAGCACCTCTGAAATGTGTATGGGATATGTTGACTTCAAGTATAAAATGGAAAACACCATGGCTGTTACTTAAAATTTAAAGTTCTTGAAATATTGAGAGGACATATATATGAAAACCTGCATATAATATATTCAGATGTACTAAGATGATTGCTTTAAGAAGGAGAAAAAAGATCAATGTACTATATTATTAATTAAGTCTGGTAGTATTTCCGGCTGTACATGATAAATGAAAATATACAGCCTGCTATATCTTCTGCTACTTCACGTCAGATTCATCTAAGAACAGCTGTATAGTATTAACAGATAAAGTAATATATTTTTTGCTATCCTTGTGTGATCACACACATACACCCACACATACACACACACAAACACACACACACACACACACACACACACACACACACACACACACACACACACACACACACACACACACACACACACACACACACACACACACACACACACACACACACACACACACACACACACACACACACACACACACACACACACACACACACACACACACACACACACACACTGCCTACTGTTTCACTTTAGTTGAATTAGATAAAAGAGCAAAGGAAGTTTTTAAACAGCTTTGAATCTTTTCATTTGGTTTATTGTTGGAACTAAACATTTACTTAATACTTTTAAATGGCTGTGCATATTACATGAATGAATCTTTTGTTTAAGTAATAACAGCTGTCATTGATGCAGACAAATAACTAACATATACCTAGGGACCATAAAATCCTATTAGACCAAACAGCATTTTGAATAACAATACAGCCTGCAGCCATTGCCTTAAACAGCTGATGGAAATTAAACTCATTTTGTATTGTGTTTAGTGAAATTTTAGCTTTACAAGTTCATCTGTCACTGGTTAGCTTTTATGGGGGAAAAATGTAGAAAAGTCATAGGTTTTTGGTAACTGATTCAATAATGGCTTTGAAACATTTTTTCATGCACTGTCAAACTGATTTTGTATGAATACCTTAATAGTGTGCTTGGACAGTTAAAGGCATAGAAAGTACATTGTAACAAAATAACTACTCAGTTGTAAGACAAAGTTATCTATATGGGGTAGAAGACATTCTTAAAAGCATATTATATAGAGTCAAGAATTATGAAATTATGATTTACGACAACTGAACTGTAAACTTTTAAGATGCTTGTTGCTTAAAACATTCATTTGTACAGCTGATTGATTGATCACTCTGTCATAGGGTCATAGGTCAATACTAGGCTGTTTGCAGAGGATGATCAGTAGCCTAGCCACAATATATAAAACAGTAGGTTTCCATTGTCTTGACTAGTTATGACCCCTTTCAGTGAGGGCTTGGGAAGCCAGATCTGGAATGTCTTTATGACTGCCCATCCAGCCATCCAAGTTATGCTTAAAGCTGGTCAAGGAAGCTACTTTGCTTTACTTCCAAAGAAAATCTATTCCATAAAAGAATGATTCTCAAGAACATATATCCATTTCACCAGCAGGTCCTATTTATGTTTTAGTGAAATTAAGCTATCGTGAGTGGGTATTGAAAGTGTTACTTGTAGGGGAAGTCTTTACAGATACTTAAAGCTATGTGAAGCACAACTAGTATTTTTACAGGAGAAACACCTTACACAGGAAGACATAAATAAAATAAATAATAAAAATTATACAGTACTAGTAAGTCCCACCTATAGTCAAAAATGAAGGGGAGTAGCAATTTTGTAGAAAAACACTACTTTAATGCCTAAAATCATAAACACGTTTCATGACAACTCAGAAATGTTTTTTCTAGTGACAATATCTATTAATGAAATGGTATATACATTAGTGAATATTTATTGGATATTAGGACTAGGAGTTAGAGTGGCCAAACAACACTTAGATGACATTTTACAATATGCCAAGGGCAATTTAATCATAGCTGGAGATTTCAATTGCATTATAAAAGAAACTGACACAAATACTAAAACTACAAGTAAGAGATCACATTTAACAAAGTTATCTGATTTCATTGAAACTTTTAATATAGTTGACATAAATGGGTATGCTGTCCCAGATACACTGTTCTTTACACATTTTTCTCATAGACATAATTCATACTCTAGAATAGATAGAGTGTACATAATAAAAGATTTAACCACTAAATTAAATAAAGTCAAGACCATTTCATGTCCATTTTTGGACCATAACACCATAACATTTGAGATAGACTTGTGTTTCAAGAGAAGGATATCAGTAACAAGAATACCATCCTACATAACAAATCTCAAAGATTTTAAGGAATTTTATGTTAAAGAGACACAAACATTCTTAGATATGAATCTTACGAAAGATGTATCTGAAATATATATATGGGATGCACTGAAGGCGCATCTATATGGAAGAGTGGGGGGGTGGTATAAAAATAAACAAACACAGCGGCATAAGGAATTAACAGAATTACAGTCAAAAGTGGATAATTTAAAGCTTGGTATTCAAAATGGAAACACCAACTTAATAAAATAACTGGAAGATACTGATAAAAAATACTCAGAGATGCTACACCACAAAACAATGATTAACTTAGCAAAAAATTATACTATGTTCCTATTCAATGAACCCTAAAAACCAATGAAGAACAGCAAATAGGACTAAAATATGATTAAAACAAATCAGATCAAGGAAATACATAATATAGAAACCAAAAAGAAAGTGTCTGATTTAGAAGAAATACTAGAAGCATTTAGGCTATTCTTTCATAAATTTAATAATCAAAATGAGAAGATAGAAACACATTCAGTATTGTAAGCTTTTCTTATAAACAATGTTAAAATTAGGTTATTAGAGGAGCAAGTACAAATAATAGATAAGCAGATAACAGTGACAGAACTTAAAGCTCAAGTAAATAAGCTAAAATTAAACAAAGCTCCGGGTATAGATAATATCGCCCAGGGATATTTAAACTACTAGCTAATGAGGCTTTGCTGTTGTTACTGAATGTCTTTACATCAGTTAAAAATGATAAAGACATCCCTCCTTCTTGGAAGTACATGCTAATATCACCAATTCTGAAACAAAGTAAAGATCCCAGTGAATGTTCATCATACAGACCCATTTCACTTCTTAATATAAATTATAAGATTTTTATGGCAATACATGCTGCTCAAATAAAACAATTGCTACTATTTCTGATAGAGGAGGATCAAACAGGTTTTATAAAAGATAGGAACACTTATGACAACATCAAAAGAATTATTTCCTTAATTGATTATATAAATGTTACAAAAAATAAAATGAATGTTATTAGTTTAGACATAAATAGCACATATGATTCAGTGAACTGGGATTATCTATGGCTAGTTTTATTAGAATATGGCTTCTCAAACAACTTTGCCTTGTTAATAAAATCATTATATGAAAAATCATTAAATGTGCCAGTCTTGCACTAACAAACTTGTATTTATTTATAAAATAAGATAAAAAATAAAAAACGTAAGTGTTTTCATGATAATTCCTATCGCTTCATCAGACAACTAAACATCTAAAAGTTGCAGTTCATGTAGCATTTCAAACTTGTCAACTGATATGAACAAGCCAATAACAAAAGACCCAAAACTTAAAGGTCCACGGCAATCATAAAAAACATATAAAAAAATTTAAGAATGTCACAGTAGTTAGCATTTATATATTGTTTAGATCATATTTACAAACTTATCAGTCATGTATATATTAGTTATAAGTGTAGATTTATGTGACAAGTTTTTTTGTGGATAGGTTGAGTAATCAGGATGTTTATTCATTTACAAATAGTATTTTTAAGTACACACATTGTATTTATTATTATTGTTTTTTTATCACCAAAGTAGTTTGATTTGGTGGTATGTACTGCTTTTGAAGGGTGGAATAGTTTGAATATGTATGTGATACCCCGAATAGTATGAGCAATTGAAAAAAGATATTAGGACTTGTCGCTTTAAGTAGCGATGTATGTGTCATTTAGAATTTTGAAATGTTGGCGCTTAAAAAGTTTTAAATAGCGGAAGTTTGAAATGAAGAGTGTTCTGATGAAGCCCGTATGTGTATGGGTGAAAGCGCTTGACCATCTACTGTTCTTATAGTCCGCTATGGTGTTTTTTTATATGCTTGTGTTTGCATTTTAACGTTTCTACTGGCAACCAGTTTTGGATTTACTACATGCTGAGAGAGTTGTTTTTATAGCTTTTCGGCTAAATAAACAACTTGTTTTATTGTCCTTGTGGCGGAATCTCCTGAGATCATTTGGGGTGTTATTTTCATCATTGAATAACTGGAACTTATCACATAGACGTGCGTCTGCTAAAGGCAAGGTGTGTAAGCACTTATTGGTTCTCCGTGGATTCATTTTCAACAGGTTGTGTTTCGATATAAATAAATATATCCCCACCAATAATACAATCAAATACTTGGGAATTATAATAACTAACAATCTAGATACTACAACTGAAACAAATTATAAAGAGATCTTAAATAATATTAAAAGTATAATACAACAATGGAATAAATTCTTATTTTCAATGGAAGGAAGGCTCTATTTAATTAAAATGATCATATTTCCAAAAATTCTTTATGTCATACAAGCTTGTTCTTTGCCACCAGCAAAAGCGTACCTTAAACAATTAAATGAGTAAATAATAAGATTTCTATGGTATCCAAAAAAGCCAAGGATAGCTATGAAATATCATCTAGATGAATGGGATATGGGTGTCATATGTTTACCACATATATAAGTATATTTACATTCATCTGTTATTAAAACAATATCATTATGGCTAAATACAAGATATATATCAAAATGGAAGCTAGTTCATGAGAAAATCTGGCTAAAATCAGTATTTGTATTAAATAAATATATTGATTTCATATCTCACAATTTTTTTGGCTAATGAAAGACTATATGAGGATACATAAACATAAAAATATAAGTTCTAAATACATTGCTTATACATTAAAAATTTTCACAAATCTTATTAATAGCAATTTTGATATTAAATCATGGTCATTTCTACTATATCCAGCAGCGTACACACAAGACAATATAATAACATTTGATTAAGAAGTAGTGAAAATGCTTAAAGAAAAGGGATTAATATATTGGCATCAATTGGTAAACTCTGGAAAACTTCTATAATAGACCAAATTAAAAGGAAATTAAATATGGAAAATAGTTCATGGCTACATATACAAGAATTAAGACAATATATATTAAGCAAACAAGAAAGAATGCAACCATCAATAAGATAGAATGTTCCTAATTTCATAGCACAAATAATATTATTAATGAATCAACCCATTATTGGAAAGGGATACTTATCATCTATTTATAAAAAAAATAAAAAAATAAAAACCTGTAATAATGACAACATATGGGACTATTATCGATCAGTTAATGGGCAAGTACTAAATGATAGAGATAAAAAATTAATTATTCCTCTCCAAAGCAGACATCTCTTTCATTACATTGGAAACTCTTTGCATGGCAATTTATACACAGATCTTATGTAACCCCTCATAAAATGGAACTTATATTTAAAAAATATTGGCTGCTGGAAATGTGATTTAACAATAAAAGCAGACTGGCAACATATGTTCTATGAATGCCATTTGATTAAACCATACTGGGATAAAATAAATTATTTTCAGCAAATGGTATTCAATGACAAATTCCAGATTTCTAAGTCTCTTATTTTGTTTAATGTACCTGTACCTGACTGTGTACCAAGAACAAAATATTGAAATCTTGTGGACTCTCCTAGCCATTACAAGGAAGAGCATTACATCAAACTGGAAATCCAAAGCTTCTCCAACTTTTAAGCAATACAGGAATATTGTGTCAGCAGTATCGCACTTGGAAATTAACACTATTAAAGGAAGAACTGAAAGAACTACATTATAAATAGCATGGCAAAAAGTAACTGAAATACTGGAGAGTAACGACTGTAGCAAATTATAATCAGGATACAATTGTATAGAAAGTCATTTATATGTCAGCAATAGACACCCTTGTAAATACTTAATTTTGGTTTTAATGTTGATGTCTGTTTACTGCTTTTAGCTAACCTATTTAAATATGTGTAAATGCTTCACTGTCATAAATAACCTGTATACATGTTTCTCTTTTTGAAAATGAATAAAAATATTTTCAAATCAGAGAGTGTTACATGTTTTGTAGATGAGCAGGAGGTGTCATAGGACTGAATCCTTTGAGGATTAGAAGGCTAGACAGATGTCATCTCTCAAGTGTCTGTAGGAAACAAAAAAGAGGAGAGTGCTTTAAGATGGTCTGGGTAGCTCAAGGAAGTCATTGCTGCAGTCTCTCAAGCTGTATCACATGCTTATACAGGTACATACCAAAGGCGTCCCTATACTCTATTATGAGCCTAATGAGGGAGGAGTAGAGAGGGACAGTAGCTTCTCTAGGTCTGAAGGAGATGTCCCTGGTGATTAGTCTGGCAAGGTTAAAGAATTTCCTGTCAGTGGGTATATGATAATCAAAGGATAATTTGTTCTCATGGAAAGTGATTAAGTCCCTAATAGCTTAGTCAACATTCAAAGAGGTGTCACCTATGTGGTAGGAGCAAGGGTGCCCCATTTTGTTTAAGGTCACAATGTTGCATTTATTGGCATTTAGTTTTAATCCATGGTGCAGGCATGACTTATTGGTCAGTGTTAGTCCTTCCTGAAGAATGTGGAAGTCAGATGAGGAGATAATGATAGCTCTAAGTTTCCACTCATCTGCAAATTTGGTAAGTTACAGGTCCTGGGATCACAAGTAGACCACCATGTGTCTACTGTAGTAAGGAAGACTTTCTACATAGCACACTTGATTAGCAAGAGCATCACCTCTAGAGCAAAGGAGGTTATAGCCCCCCTTTACTTGTCACTAAGCAGGCCCATGATTGAGTATAACACCCCTTTTGACATGTACCGTACACAGCATCTGCAGCAATTGGAGAGACATCAGAAGTTTCTAACAAAGAAGATCAAGGGACTATAGCACGTGCCTTACACAGACTGACTAAAGTCCCTGTCACTATATTCAATATTGTATAGATTTCTTAGGGGAGACTTATGCCTGGCTTACAGAGCAATCTCTAACCCAAACCTAATGAATTTACTGCACATCTATAAATCAAACAGGACTAGAGATACCCATTCCAGGGACCTAAATATAGCCTGTTGAATAGGAGATGTTGGTGGGACAGATTTTTCTCCTACTGACTGCTGCATCTTTGGAATAGGCTGCTAAATCATATGAAGCAGAGCCCCCCTATGACACTGTTCAAAAGGAACCTGGATGAATGTATGGAGCACCATAAATTCTTACCAGGGATAGCCCTCACAACCCTCCTGGACATGGGCAGTCATTACTAAATACAAACTTGGGTATTGACAACTGTATCTATGATATTACATTGGGATGAAATGGCTAGGCTTGAAATGAACTCGGATTAATAGTCTAGTAACCTCCTATGATCCTATGACCCTATGATCCCTGGTGTCAGTCTTGACATCAGAGAAGTAAATACCAAGCAGATATGGTCCTAGAACTGATCCCTGTTGATCACTATTAATAATTATGCTTTTGAAGAAAGCATGCTTCCCACACTAGTAGACAGGGTTCTGTCCATGAGACAGTTTGCTATCTAATGGGTAACATTGGATTCAATTAAGTCTGATTAGCTTGTCAATAATTCCAGAATGTGAGAAGGTATCAAAGACCTTAGCCTGGCCCAAGGTAGGCAGTGGGAACTAATTTATCTGAGTTTAAGGCATCAGTATCATGTCCAAAGAAGCCCACCAGGTTCAGGAGGAAGGATGTGCCTTTAACAAACCCAAATAGGTTTGGAACGAGGGCTTGTAGGTTCCCTATGTCTTTATTTATAAGTTCCATAATGATGCTTTCCATTGTTTTCCATATAAGGCTTATAGGTCTGTAGTTTCATGGATCAGTAGTGGATCCTCCCTTGCACAGCAGGATGACTAGAGCAGTTCTGCATTCCTCTGGCTTTAATCCATTGGAGAAGCTGAAGTTGAACAAGTTTAGTTGCAAGCCTTTCACAGAATGTATAGTGTTGACAAGAAGTCAACCTGACTAATTATACAGACCCATGGAGCAAGTGTTTTTGGCTTTGGAAAGATCATTACAGACTTGCTTGGAGGTGATCAGAGGGGGGTGTTGTGGGTGTAATAATACATTGGAGAAGTTGAAGTGGGGCAGTGGAGTGAAGTTAGAGCTGAATCTGTCTGCTAATATGTTGGATATGTCCTCAGGGGATGAGTGATTCTTGTTATTCTGTATTAGCTGAGCATTGTTGGGCATTATCTCTAAGGTTTCTGACATAGCTGAAGAAAGCTTTGTGGTTTTTCTTAACAGAGGTGGCAATTCTCAGTTTGTTCTTACTTTAAGAAAATTTGATTTGCTTATTTTTTGAGGTCTTGCATAACCCAGGAACAAAAGTTGATACTGTTCTCTGTGGTTGACACAATTAGCAGTCTGTTTTTCTTGAGAAGATTGAAATGTGCTCCAGAAATATGAGGTAAACCAGTGTAGCTTTTGTTTATTAAATCAGTGATCTAGGCTCAGACAGCATCCTGAATGGCTTCTAAGGGGAAGGGGGTGGGGATTAGTTAAGTAGATGCTTGTCAGTTCAACTGTCTTGGGGGCATAGCTGCTGCTTGTCCACCCCATGGTGGTTGCCATTGGAATGAGAGGCACTGGTTAGAATGATATCATGGGCATCTAGCCAAGTACGTACCTGCAGGAATACGTAGCAGGCAGACTGATACATTGTACACTGTGTGTCCAAATAGTGTTAAGGCTGGTAACAGCAAACGTTCCTGAATACAGCCTAAATGATGTCACATTAGGAATTCCTGATCTCCTTTCTGCCCACCTGCAGTGCTGCAGTGGAGTTAGACTTTTGCTGAATTATTCATGCATGGTTAGTCAAATTACAAGGACATGGCTTTAATAAGCAGCTAGTGTATATATGTCATATTCCTTGTTGGATTTGGTAACATGCTTTTCTTGTTTACAAAGTCAGAATGAAACAAGAAAAGCAGGAAGGACTGAAACAGGAAAGTGCAGACTGAAAGTAGAAATGCAGGTCTGCTTTGGAATATCTGAAATGATACTAATGAATAACATGACAAATGTTTTTACCCACGTCTGGTCAGTTACAATGCTTGTATACAGCTGCTTAAACATATCAAACAAAATTATTTATGTACATGAAACACCAGTATTCAATTTGGTTTCTTAGAGACTGGCAAAATAAATAGAGATGAAAGTTGGGATGTTATTACTGATGTATGAGAGAATCGTCTTTTTTAGTATGTATTCATTTATTTTAATTATTATTTTATTTATTTGCATTTGTTAACCGGGAAAGTCTACTGGGCCTGGAATGAGCCCATGTTCAGTGGAGGCCCAGGGAGAAAAGCTCCACAGAATTACATACAAAGAAAAAACATTAATACAGAATAGCAAAGAAATAATGAGAAATACTACTACATTGAATGAAACTGATAAAGAAAAAAAAACATCAAAGAAAGATCATAATCATGAAGTAAAAAGGCATATATTCATATAACACATGGATGAGATATAACTGCAGGTACAATAGCATGTATTCAAATAACCCATGAGTGTAATATCTTTAAGGCTCATAGCTGTGGGGAGTTAAGTACTGTGTAAGAATAGGAGGAGATAGAGGGGCTAAGGGGGGAACAGGATAAAGTTGCAGGGAAGCAGTATTTAATGAGCATGAAGGGGATGAAGTGGTGGTAATGGAATAGTTAGAGGTGAAATACTGGGGAGAGAATCAAGGGTTGGGGTTGTGTGGTGATTCCATTTCTCATTAACTTTTAAGTGTTGTTGTTATATTAGGGACACAAATGTTAACATATAATGATTTATTTTCTAACATTTCCATTTCTCATTAACTTTTAAGTGTTGTTATATTAGGGACACAAATGTTAACATATAATGATTTATTATCTAACAGAACAAACTGACAAATGCCTCAACATTTATTAACATTTATGAAAAGTATGTGGATTCAGAGGCTATAACAGGTTTAATTACATAACCCAGGCATGGAAATATTGTTTATAAAGCTTATTTGTATTAGAATATTCAACTGGTATTAGTAAATACATATAAAATGAATCTACAGGCATACACCAAACTGGATTGCTATTCTGTGAATTAAACAAATAGGTTCATAGGTGTTTACTAGGCTAACAACAAGGGCCTTTTTAAGCCTAGCCAAACATCCCGAACCATTGGCAAGTTCTTGTACCCTTGATAAGTGTAAGCAGGGGCTTGGGAGGTGAAACATTTACAAGCAGGGGCCTGAGAGATGAACAATTTACAGGCTGCCTGGATGATTGACTAACCATTGGCTTAGTTTCTGGTGTCAGTCGAAGTGGATCCAATATATGTCAGTCTGGGAAGATATGGTCGACAGGTCATGTTGCTTCACAAGAGATGATCTGCAACTGTCTCCTCTAAGCTTTTGGATACTGGCACAGGCATTAGACACCCCTATTGTGGCTTTTTTAGGCAGTGTTAAAATAACCAACCTCCCAGCATAACAAAATCCTCTCCAGATAAACTCAAGGCACTGCTGCTTAATACTAGGAGTCTAAACAAGAAACTGCAGTCCCCAGAAGCACTCCTTACTTTGAAAGATGCTGATATCTATGCAGTCACTGAGACATGGTTCAAAGGTGTTGAAAAGCACCGCAGCCATGCAGGGCTACAGTGCCTTCCATATGTTCAGACCACAAACTGAGCTCGAAAGAACCAAATGAGGAGGTGTATCCATCTTCATTAAGGATAAATACACCTCAGGACTGATGTATGACTCTCTTGAGCTACTCCATGTACAATTAACTATAGGTAAAGCCCCCTACCACATCATAGCTAGCTATAGGTCCCCCACCATGAAACAGAAAAAGTATACTGCATACCTTGACTTACTGGAGTCACTTGCTATACAGCCCAGCACTTTAATAACAGGTGATTTTAATTATCCTACCATTGACTGGGAAACATACACAACCACAAACATGCTGGCTCAGAGGTTCTTGGACTTTCTCAATGCAAAGCCTCTGAAACAGCTAGTCAGCACACCCACAAGAGGCTCAAATATCCTGGACATAATACTCACTAACATGGAAAAGCATTGTACCCCCCCCCCCCGTGTGATGTCCTCCCTAGTAAGATTGGACCATAAATACATCTTGTTTGATGTAATTATAAGACCACATACCCCATCAAGCACAAAAATGCTTAAGAATTTTTCAAAGACAAATTACCTCCTACTATGTGATGGTATAAGAAGTTTCAAAGGCCTCTCAAATGAAGCGAACACACACTGCTACACAGAGGTGTACACCAATGCTCTGCATAGCCACTTAAGCAGTTGTATAGAATCATTTGTACCTGACTGGATTAAAACCAGGTCTTGCCAAAAACACAAGCCACCCTAGTGGACCCCTAGTATAAACAAGCTACACAACAAGAGAAATAAACTAATGTCCAAGAACAACAGGGAACTGGTTCAGCAGAAGAAGAAATCCCTCTCTAGCTTAAAGAAACAAATTGGAGATCTCGTCAAGTCCTCCAAAGCTAATTATGAAAGAAAAATTGCCTCCTTAGATAAGGATAATCACAAATCATTCTGTAACTGCATCCAAAATCTAAAAGGAAATACCCAGCTATGCACTGAACTGGTTGTGGATGGCACCACCCATATTCAACCAGAGGTGATAGCCAACCTGCTAGCTAACAGATTTAGATCAAACTTCACCCTCTTGTCCCCTCCAGTCATCCCCCAATTTATACTTACCACCATTCTTCAGGCTATTATCTCATCACACCACTCTCCAAGGCCAAAAACATGGCAATCAGACCAGACAACATCCCAGGTTTCCTTTTAAACAACTTAAAATATGACCTAGTAGACTTACTTGGAGATCCCTGTTTAACCACAGCCTACAAACTGGCTATGTTGCAGCAGAATGGAAGACAGCAGCAGTACTTGCCCTGCACAAATGGGGACCATCAACAGACTATGGGAGCTATAGGCCCATAAGCTTGACTTTTCTCATCTGTAAGGCCATGTAAAGAATCATTATGGACCTTATTAACAAGGACATAGGTAATCTCCAAACTCTGGACTCAACCCAGTTTGGATTCATTAAAGGTAGGTCATACCTGTTAAACATGGTTGACTTCTTCAAGAAGGTCACCAAGGCCCTGGACAAGAGAAATACAGTGTATACTGCTTATCTTTACTTGGCCAAGTTATTTGACACAATCCTCCACTCAGGCAATGTAGATAAACTCTCCCAATTGGGAATTAACCCCTACATTACCAGATGGGTAGTCAACTGGAATACCACAGGGTTCTGTGCTGTACTGTTTGGAATTTATTTCTCAGAAGTCCAGGCAAACTTGGAAGCCCTGTGACTTTATCAAGTTTGCTGACAGTTGCAAATTGGAAGCAATCACTGAGTCCCCAAATGATGTTAATATACTGCAGACATGGTTAACACAGGCAAATGATTGGTGCCAACACCACAGATTAAAGCTAAATGCAAAAAAAGCATTATTATTCCCTTTGGAAAAACTGACATCCATACTAATTACATTATAGACAGCACCCCCATAATTGTAGATCCAGTGGTACATGATCTGGGTACTTGGGTTGACAGCAATCTGAACTTTGATGAACATGTATCCACACTAGTAAAGAAATCCTTCTATGTGGCACATCTTATAAGTAAAGGCATTGCATCTTGAACTAAGTATGCTATAATTCCACTATACTTAGCCCTCATCAGACCAATAATTGAGTACAATGCTCCCTTTTGCATGTACCTCACCAGACAGCTGCTACAATTTGGAGATCATAGAGGTTTCTCACCAAGAAATTACATGGTACACAAAACAAGTCTTACAGAGAAAGACTGAAAGCCCTGTCACTGTATTCTGTCCTCTACAGAGGGTGACCTGTCCCTGAGTTACAGGCAGTCTCTGACCAGCCCAGGATGGAAATGCTACACATTCGGAAATCAAACTGCACGACAATCACTTACTCCAGAGATCTTAACCTAGCCTCTGATATGAACAGGTCATGTTGGAGAGATAGATACATCTCCCAGAAACTCCCAATTCTCTGGAACAAGCTTCCAATTCATGTGAAACAGAGCCCCCCTGACTCTCTTCAAACACAACCTAATAAATGAATGGGGACCACAGCTTCACTCCTGGGGTGGTGCCCATGTCCCTCCTGGACAGAAGAAGTCAATATTGACTACCATAGACCCTTACCTCTGTGAACTTTACTCATATAACCACCAACAATTGGGGCAACTTGGGATAAATATGGCTAGGCTTGTTATGGCTCTAGAGGAAATTCACCCCGGGGATCATGTCAGTTGCCCTGCTAGACAGGGGTCCAGGGAAGTAAATAGTGTGGGAAGAAATAGCCAGGGAATTGTTATGGCTAGGCTTGTATAGGCCCTAGGGCTGATAGCCTAGTACCAACCTATGAACCTAAGAACCTATTAACCTATTAGCCTAGTAACCTTCTATGAACCTATGAATATAGGTGCCAAACCAGGGATGAATTTCCTGTTCCCCAGCCAATTGTCAAAGTTACACTTGAATTGGGTTAGGGAGGAACTCTGCTTTACATGGATAGGGAGCCTGTCTGAAAAAAGGTGTAGTCTGTGGTATACATACCTATCTCTCCAGCACGTCATATTTATATCACTGGCAGGGTTTAAGTTTGCTGGAGGACATTTGTGTCAGTGGGTGATTCAATGACAACTCCTGATTTGCAATCATCTGCAAATTTAATCATTGACGTTGGCCTTGCTTCATTTAAGTAAATGCCAAAAAGAAGGGTCCCAGGACCGATCCCTGAGAGACTCCACTTGTGACCAGACTCTTTGTAGAGGTAGACTCCCCAATTCTAACTTCATGGGTCCTGTTTGTGACTCTTTTAGAAAAAAAAGTTATATATTGTTCAGGTGCAGCTGGTTAAATAAACTATTAAATCATAAAATCAATATGGAGAACCCACATTTGTTTTTATGCTTTTGGAGAACAAATATTACATTTTCTGTTTTATTATGGCTTTATATTTATGCTCCTGGAAAAAGCACAATGGTGTACATGTTCAGACTCATCATTGTAACAATACTCTTGGCTATTTGGGCATCCTGCCCAAGATACAACAATAGCCCAGTCTTCAAAAATCTGTGGCTCCCCTCCCACAGCTACACTCTGACTGCCAATTGGCTATCCCCTTGCAGAGAAATCACCGGCCAGAGTGTAGATGACTTCTATACTTTCTTGCAGCTCTACCCCTCCATAGGGACAGCAATTGGCTATAGACAATTTTTGTGGCAGATATAACCTGTCCACACTGAAAATATTGTGTTTTTATATATTTTTTGATGTATTTATTTTATACTTTATGAAAAATACTGAAAATGTTATTACAATCAGAGGTTTATTTTCAGAGGCTGCTATTTTTGGAATAGGTTCATAGGTAGATACTAGGCTATCTGCCCGAAGGCATTTATAAGCCTAGCTGGAAAGTGTTGGCTTTCACCGCCCCCTTAGATTAGTTCTCTGTGCCTCTGTCCAGCAGAGCCATTGAAGTGATCCCCGGGGTATACTTTCTGTTTCCCATCCACTCGTCAAGGTTTCTCTTGAAGAGGGTTAGTGAGGAGCTCTGCCTAATGTAGATTGGAATCTTGTTCCATAGCATAGGAAGTTTCTGGGACAGGAATCTATCCCTCCAGCACATCCTATTTATTGTTGTGGTGAGGTTTAGATCCCTAGAGTGTGTGGCTCGAGGGGATATGTGTTTTTTAGGTGGAGCATGTCCATCAATTCTGGGTTGGATGGCCTTGTATGTCAGGCAGAGATAACCTCTGAGTAGGCGGTATGCACCCGAGTACAGCTGGAGTTTCTTCAGTCGAGCTGCATAGGGCATCTGTTTGAGGCCAGTGATCCTCTTGGTGAGGTACTTCTATAGTCTTTCCAGCTGTTGCAGGTGTCTTGTAAGGTACATCCCAAATGGCGCGTTGTACTCTATGATGGGTCTGATGAGTCATGTGTAGAGGGGCACAATGACCTCCTTTGATCTGGATGCAAACCCTTTTGTGATTAGGTGGGCCACATAGAAGGATTTTCTAACCACTTTGGCAATGTGATTATCAAAGGAGAGATTACTATCTACTTGGGTCCCCAGATCCCTTATTATGTCTTCCGTATTTAGGGGGCTGCCACCTATGTGGTAGTTTGTGGGTACTATGTTTTTTCCAAAGGCGATGACTATGCACTTTTTGGCATTTAGCTTGAGGCCATGTTTTGACACCAGAGATCTGTCTCAATGAGACCCTTTTGGAGGATGTCTGTGTAAACCAGAGAGTCAATTATAGCCCCTAGTTTGCAGTTGTCTGTGAACTTGGTCAGCCATAGTCCTCCTGTGCTTGCCTGTACTTCTGAGAAGTATGTGCCGAACAGGAGGGATCCTAGGACTGCACCCTGGGAAATGCCACTTGTAACTGGTTTAGAGTCAGACCTAACTCCCTCAACTCTTACCATGTGGGTTCTGTCCATGAGCCAGTTGGCAACCCATCTCATGACATAGGGGTTTATGTTCAGGCTGGTGAGCTTGTCTATAATACCTGAATGGGGAATGGTGTCAAAGGCCTTTGCAAGGTCTAAGTAGGCTGTGTGGACCACCTTTCCCCTCATCTATCGCCTTGGTAACTGTCTTAAAAAATTCCACCAGGTTTAGGAGGTGTGATCTGCCCTTAACAAAGCTAAACTGGGTAGGGTCCAGTGTTTGGAGGTTCCCAATGTCTCTGTTAATGAGATCCATGATGATGCACTCCATAGCCTTGCAGACCAAGCTTGTCAGGCTTATAGGGTAATAGTTCCTGGGGTCTATTGTGGCTCCACCTTTGTGGAGTGGAATAACTGTTGATGTGCTCCACTCTATGGTCACATAGCCTGTGGAGAGGCTGAGTTTGAACAGTGTATTTAGGTGATTGGTTAGTTCATCTTTGAGCTCATGTAGGATGCAGCCTGGGACACCGTCCGGTCCCATTGATGCTGTGTTTTTGGCTTTGGAGAGGGCTGTTTTAACCCGAGTGTCTGTGATTTCAGGGGCACTAAATTCTTCTGGTATGGTTATGGGACCTTTTGGGGGTGAGAGGGGGGTAATGTTTGCACTGAACCTGTCTGCCAGGATGTTGTGGATATCAGTCGGTTCAGTGTATTTTGCGCCATTCTGCACTAACCCCAAGCAGATCGGAGAATTGCCACTTAGATTCTTGACATAGCTAAAGAATGCCTTGTGGTTATCTTTGGAGTCCTTGGCAATTTTTCTTTCAAAGCTAGCCTTGGATGATTTTGTGAGGGATCATAGTTTCTTGCTGATACTGATCAGGGATGTCTTCCCTTCTTGTGATTTTACTGTTTTCTGTACTAGTTTCCTCCTTCTATTGTATAGCTTGTTTATGGCAGGCGTCCACCAGACTGTTTTCCTTTTCTTGGAGGAGTGAGTCTTGGTTTTGCTTGGGATAACATGATCCATGCATTCTTGTAGGTGCCCATAGAGTGCATTTGTAAAGGATTTTGCAGCTTGGAAAGCATTATCCATCAGCATGGGAGCTTTGGAACTTTCCACCTTGGTGTTAAGTAATGTGAAGTTTGCTTTTGAAAAGTTTTTCACAGTGGTTTCTTTGACCGGTGGTGGGGGTGGAATGTGAATATCCAGAGTGATTAGTTTATGGCTAGATTTAACCAGCGAAGGGTTGACCTCCGGTGTGGAACACTGATTGCCCATGTTGGTGATGACCATGTCCAATATGTTATCACTTCTGGTGGGGGTGTTGACCAGTTGATCCAGGGCATTAGAGTTTATAAATTCTAGGAAATGTTGGGCAAGGGAGTTAGTACTTGAGTAGTTCTCCCAGTTAATGTTTGGGTAATTGAAATCACCCAATATCATGGTGATTGGTAGGACCTTTATGTTTCCAAGTGTTTCTAGAAATGAGGAAGGGGGTCCTGGGACATGGTGGCTGATCTGTAGCAAGCTACAATTTGGATTGCAGTTTTGCCCATTGTTAGTTGCACGCGGATGATCTCTGAAGCATCGTGTTGTGCCACTAACCTGGAGGTGTGGGTATCCTTGATGAATATGGATACGTCCCCGCCTTTTGTAATTCAGTCCAGCTTTTGTGGCCGAAATGTATGGTATGAGTTGCAGCCTGGTAGTGCTGGGATGCTCTCTGGAGACTTAAATCAGGTTTCTGTTACTGCACATATATCAATTTGAGGTTTAGACTTCTGGCATTGAGTAGCATTACCCTCAGTTTTTTGTTACTTGTGCTATTTACGGCAGTGGGTTTGTCTTTTCAGCCTTGGCCAGTATTTGAAAGCCTAAGGGTAACAGGTGCAAGCCATCTCTAGCGAAGCAGCATGGCTTTTCTAGCATGTCATCCCAGGCTGACAGACACTGGATCCCCTTTGAATGACACCAGAAGCTTAGCCAATTGTTGAAAGTGATAATTTTTTTCTTTATACCGTGGTATCATTCTTGGTGAGGGCAGAATGCTACTCAGGATCAGGGTCAAACTGGCCTGGGCTATGTGATTAGAGAGCTCCTTCATGTCTCTTTTCATGTAGTCCAGGGAGGTATGGCTCAAGTCATTCACACCAACATGGACAATGACAGAGTCGTATTTGTACTTGTTCTGGAGTGACCTGAGTGCTTGTGTTATATGGCGGATCATGGCACCCAACAGGCAGCTAACAGTAACCTTCTCCTTTTTCAGCTTAGTGAGTGGGACATCAGTGTGCCTGACTATAGAGTCACCTATTACTAGTGTGTTGGGTATGTTATTTTGCCTTAAGGGCTGTGATTACATAGCATACTGGTTTTGTGAAGTATGTGTTTCGTGGTTCATGTTGGGGGTAGGAGGTTGCTTAGATGTCTGCTTTGGAGGTCTCTGTTGCTTTTGCAGATTTTTATTTAGAGCCTCTGAGTATGTTTTTGTGTATTTATGTGTGTTTTTTGCCGGTGCTGGTTTCATAGGTCTATGTGAGACTGGTGGTGTGATGCAAGTAATTCCCTTCTCCTCTTGACTGCCTGTTCCAGTCTTGGGTTGAGAGAGCTTATCTTCCAGTTTGGCTGTATAATTACATCTCTCGCATGTATTAGTGTTTGGTGGTAGGAGGAGAGGGTTGTCTGCGTACATGAGGCAGTTGTAACATTGGCTCAAAATGCCCAGATTCACCAGTTGGACCAGAGAGCACACCTGAAACTGCCCTTTGAACATGCCTGAATAGATACAGTGAACTGTTTTACTGATTGACTGGTAAGGTCGAATAGAGAGCCTTGTGCTTCTCTACGTTATAGGGGGGGGGGGTCTAGTGCTAAGGTTTATTAGTGCTTGCTATGTTTTTTGAGCAAGTGCCCAGCTGAGAAGTGAACGGTTTGAGTGCTTAAGTTGAACGTTTGTCTAGTTCCAAGGGAAATATTGAAGAGTAGACTTTCTGGAGCCGGGAATAGTTATACCCCAGATAACCAGAGCTGCCCGGTGCGCAAAACCACGCAAATGTGGATTTTATAGCAGGGAAATTAAAGAGATCGAAATTAGCCCAAAATGGCCAATAAACTACTAATTTCTGGGCTGAAACCACACCTCCAGGGACAGATAGGCTGCTCAAAGCTCCACTCTCTCACAGGTGAACAGAGAAACTTCCTTCTATCCAAGTAAGGTATGGGCAAACACAGAAACTTGTAACACAGCCCTGAATTCAGCACTAACCTGAAAACTGGATTATACTAGCTTAGAAAAGTAGGGAAAACAAGTTTTTTTTTTTTTTTTTTTTTTCAGAAAATAAAGCAGATACAATCAAAAAAACACTTTAAATGCACATAAATGGCTATCACACTTGAGTGTGTAGCCTACAACAGTTAAACAGGTAATTTAAACACAAAAATGACTTTGTTAAAGTGCAGGCAGTAAAATAAGTACAATATGTAGCTGAAACAAGCTTTTTAAATCACAGAAACTCTAAAAAACTGGAGTTTTAGGCAGAATTAGCTAAAGGCAGCAAGAAAATGCAGAAAAATGATACCTAATCACACCAAAGTCTCTCTTTTGTCACTCTGCTGCTGTAGAACTCTGCAGGGCACCAGGTAGGAGCTTGCTAAGCTGTATACAAGCACAAAAACCTCGCAAATGCGGGTGTTATAGAAGGAAAATGAAAGAGATAGAAATTAGTCCAAAATGGTCACTAAACTAGTAATTTCTGGGCTGAAACCACTCCTCCAGGGACAGATAGGCTGCTCAAAGCCACCCTCTCTCACAGGTGAACAGAGAAATTTCCTTCTATCCAAGTAAGGTATGGGCAAACACAGAAACTTGTAACACAGCCCTGAATTCAGCACTAAGCAGAAAACTGGACTATACTAGCTTAGAAAGTCAGGAAAAGTATTATCATTGAATAGTGAGGCTATTATCATTAAATAATGAGGCTATTTTGTGAGAATAATGTATAATTGTGTAAATACAGAAACCTGGTTTCACTGCAGTACTAGCACTCCCTATATTCCAGGGTATAATACCTATGCATTCGGATCTACCAGCAGCTATTGGGGGAGTACCTGTATTTATTCATAATTCCATTGTTTCTTATAAGAGTTCGCATGATACCAATCTGCGACTTGTTGAAGTCTTAATCACACTCAGTGAATTTAATGACCACATTATTGCCAGTTATAGATCCCCCGTCTATGACTCCTTTTGTGCATGCAGAATATCTTAACCAGTTAGATGAATTAGCAGTTGAAACAACTACCTTTCTTATGAGTGACTTCAACTATCCACATATCAACTGGAAAACATTTACTCCCAACAAGTATGCCCAGAGATTTCTGGACTTTCTAAATTCTAATTCACTTGACCATATAGTCCTCTTACCCATCAAGGAGTTATTATTCTTGATTTTGTCTTTACAAACATTTATCCAATTGTACCAGCCCACTTGTTAACCTGCTCCTAGTCAAATCTGACTATCTTGCTGTGATTGTCTCTATAAAGGCCGTTTTATGCCCCCAGTTACTCATTTACATTCAGGGATTACTCCAAGCCTAATTATTTACTATTTGTTTATCCTATTGACAATCACAGATGCTATAGTTCCTTAACAGAACCGGTAACTAAGGCTGCTGCTTACCACTCTGAATTTTACTCCCTATTGGATAGATGCATTGAGGCATCCGTACTAGTCCGCACCAAGCATAATGAGTTTGTAAACCCATATCATGGAACTACCACATCAACAAACTATAATAAAAAGAAAAATCTCCCATCATCATTAAAATATGCCCACATCAATATTATAAAAAGGATTTAAAACTGGTAAGTAAGACTCTCAAATTTAACATTAAGAAATATAAGATCATCTCTGAACTTAGGACTGCAACTAATTCAAAAGATAACCATAAAGTCTTCCTGAAGTTATATTAGGAAGATTAGAAGTAAACTACAATTCTGTACTAAACTTATCTCAAATGGCACCTTAGTCTCTGACCACAAAGGCATTGCTAATATTCTTGTGGATAAATTCTCTTTCAACTTTATACCACCCAACTCTCCTCTCTCCTCTATTCTCCATCATAGTCCCATTCCTGAGATCATGTTAGGCCAAGTCCTTTTTGGCAATTTCCAAAATTAATGATACTACTTCTATGTGTTTTTTCAAGATCCCTGGATGCCAGCTGAGAAGTGTAAACTCCCACTTAGCAAAACCCCTCCATCAACTCTACAACCTAAGCCTCTTCACTGGTTATGTCCCTGAGGAGTGGAAAATGACAGTTGTGGTAATCTTACATTAAGGTGGTCACTCTACTGACTCGGGAATTACAGGCCTCTTAGTTTCACTAGTATTATTTGCAAGACTTTTGGAATATGTTATAGCTGAACAGGTAACTACAGATTACCTAATATCCCTGGATCCACATAAGTTCAGCTTTGTTAAAGGCAGATTGTGCCTGTCACTGTTGTTCAGTTCTTTGAAAGAGTCACTGAGGCCATGGATAAGGGGTATACACTCCACACTGCTTGTCTAGGCCTTGACAAGACATTTGACACTATCCCCTGTGCTGGGATTATTGACCAGCTCTCCCATTGCAACATTAACCCATATGAACCCATACTGTTAAAGGCCACAGGTATTTGCTCTAGGGAGAAATAAAACACTACTGGTAACCCACAAGTCTCTGTCTTGGCTCCCATCTTTTTTGATATTTCTGTGACATAGCTGATATCAAGGGACTTTGGCTAACTGATTTTGCTGATGACTGCAGATTGAGAGTGGTTATCAAATCCCATTCTGATTCTCCAATTCTACAGGAAGGCTGAACCAAACAGATGCTTGCTGTATTAGTCATGGGCTTACCCTTAACACCAAGAAATGCAGCATATTTTCCTTTGATAAGTCTAACATCCCTACTGCTTACCATACAGATAACATTCCACTTAAATTTGATACAGACGTTAGGGACTTTGATATATATGTTGATAACAAACACTCATTTGACCACCATGTCTCTGTGGTTGTTGAAACATCCTTCTACTTTGTACAGCTTACCTCTTGTGGCATCTCCTCAAGGTCTGTAGAAGTTAGTGTCACTTTATTCATCCCTTATTGGTTCCACCATTGAATAATATGCACTGTTCAGCATGTATCTCACCAATCACGTAAACCAACTTGAAACACGTCAATATTTCCTCACCAAAAGATCTCAGGTCTCAGTATCCTTAGTTACCTTGATGGTCTAAAAGCTCTGTCACTCTACTCAGTGTCATATAGACATCTGGGAATGATCTCTGGTCCTTTAGTTGTAAGCTGGTCACATGCCTAGCCATTCCTACCAGGTCATATATCTAACCACTTACTACTAGGTCACGTGCCCAACCAGTCTACTTACTCATGAGTAGTATGACCTGCTAATGCAATATACAATATTTTGTCTGCCTTTGTGGCCCACAATAGATAGATAGATAGATAGACAGACAGATAGATAGATAGATAGATAGATAGATAGATAGACAGACAGACAGACAGACAGACAGATAGATAGATAGATAGATAGATAGACAGATAGACAGATAGACAGATAGATAGATAGATAGATAGATAGATAGATAGATAGATAGATAGATAGATAGATAGACAGACAGATAGATAGATAGATAGATAGATAGATAGATAGATAGATAGACAGACAGACAGACAGACAGACAGATAGATAGATAGATAGATAGATAGATAGATATAGATAGACAGATATAGATAGACAGATATAGATAGACAGATAGATAGATAGACAGATAGATAGACAGATAGATAGATAGACAGATAGATAGACAGATAGATAGATAGATAGATAGATAGATAGATAGATAGATAGATAGACAGATAGATAGATAGATAGATAGACAGATAGACAGATAGACAGATAGACAGATAGACAGATAGACAGATAGACAGATAGACAGATAGATAGATAGATAGATAGACAGTCAGACACAGAGATAGACAGCCAGATAGATAGGTACATAGACAGAGTAAGGGACTCAGAAAGTGTAATAATTTATAGATAATTAAATTACAGCTTATTAGGAAATCACTCTTTAAATAGGTACTTAACATAAAATGTTTCCTTATTCTCCTGCCCAGTGAAGTCCATTGTATATAGTACTAATGTAGCTGCATTATTAACAATGACTGACTGAGTTCTCATAGATGACTGATATCACTCTTGCTTAGAAGCTAATCCACTATTTTTATAAAGTAAACTTCTCCTCCTTACATTGTTCTTTGGATGCGAGTCAATTACATCTGCTTAAGCTAGAAGAGATCTGGATTTGATGGATGACCTACATGCTGCAGGGCTGAGCAGGAAGAAAAGGAGAAAAGGAAACAGAGGTCACAGATGGACTCACCAACAGAAATACTCTAAAGCAGCTTCTCATATAAAAAAGAGCTCACTAACTGTAGTCTTTAATCAGGAAGGAACAACTTACTTCAAGCAATTTCATCAGAAAGTATGATTTCTCCAGTCGTAAAACTGGTCATTATTAAAACCATTAGACGCACTCATCCTAATGACCATAAGTGAACATTCTAAAAAAATTCATTAATTATAACTGAGATCACACTATACAATAAAAGCCTCACAGACAAGAAAAATAAATCAAAACTCTGGGCATATCAGCAAACCAATGAAGCTCAAGGAAATAAATATTACCTATTAAAAGATACATTTTTTAAACAGTCCAGATTATTTTCTTATGTGATAAAAACCTCACAGCTAAGAAAAATAAATCAAAACTCATGGCATATCAGCAAACCAAAGAAGCTCAAAGAAATAAATATTACCTACTAAAAGATCTTTTTTTAAACATGTACTTAATGCAAATAATTTTTGTATGCCCCTATCCAGTAAACCCCATAATATAGACTACCAGTGTACCTGTTAATAACAATATTGTCATTGTGGATATTTTCTTAGATTACTTTGCATCAAGCTAGAACCCAAACATTAAACTCAAGTCTGACTCCCTCCTACATAATATAGCTGCCAAGTACATTGTACTTCATTTATCCACTGACAAAGTAGATTATTTCCAACAGACTACTAACTTTATATTCACAGTCTCCAACATATACCCTATACAAAATGTTCTACTGAAAATAGTGATTACAGATAATTTTCTGATTCCGAGAAGTTAATTATCACATCATGTTTCTTAAATTTTTCTAATGTTTAGCTAGAGGTAGATACGAGTGCTTTCCATTTGCAATAATTTTTATTTTACACCAGATGTTGTTAGTTCCATAAATCTATTACATTTTCAAAGAGCAAAACAAATGTACCTGGATGCATTTCAGAGTGCTTCAGTGAGATTCAGTGCCTTTGCATCTTAAAGCCTTAAAGGTAGACTTCAAATGCATCGAAAAAACACTTGATGCAACATTACGCCACCCTAAACATTCACAGCTAATGACCGCATCTAACCACTGCTTCATCCAATAGAAATTTTCCTACTATACTTCATCCTATGTTGCTACTTTGTATGAGGAAAACAACCCTGACTTACTCCACAATATTGTACACTTATAATTTGCAAGTAATCTCTCTCTAATGCATTAGAAAATGTCTCTGATTCATATGCTCTTAATCTCTGGTCTGCATTCTACCCCATCTCCCTGTCATATTCCCTACTACATATCAATTTCTCTCTCTCTCTCTCTCTCTCTATATATATATATATATATATATATATATATATATGTACATAATCCATATATCTACATATATATATATATATATATATATGTGTGTGTGTGTGTGTGTGTGTATGTGTATACCAGTGTGCCACACATACCATCACACATCCACTCAACACACCTGTACTCCCTCTATCTCTCTCTGTCTCACCATATCATATAGCCTCACCATTCAGTCTCCAAAGATCTGTTCAACTACAAATATATAAACTTAAAGCATCCAACTATCAAGTTACTAATAAGACTAAAATAGAAATGTATTTGGCTATATGCTTTCATTCATGAAATATCCATTCAAAAAAATCACTGGGGGCATTCACTCAGAGCCTGTCCATGTATAACAACATCTCTATGCTAACAACTCTGCACCTAATTCTTTTACTACTATTACCATCCTATTTGCCTTCTCTTTCTAACTATGAAGCTAAGGAGCATGTGCAGTAAAAGCAAAGACATCCATTCTTGCCTTGTTATGTAATCTCAAGATATAATAATTGCTACAGAAGTCTGGTTAAAAAAGAGATACCAGATTACAAAATCATGCCATCTGGTTTTAATATTATCAGGCTTGATAGGAGAAATAACCAGGCAGGAAGCATTGCGATCTTTTATGAAAACTCCCTAAACATTATCCTATTCAAACAAGAGAAACCAAAATTTAACAATGAAGAAATTATTTCATCATTACTAAAATCAACAATATAAAATTAATCTGTATTTCAGGCACACGTGCACACACACACACACACACACACACACACACACACACACGTGTGTGTGTGTGTGTGTGTGTGTGTGTGTGTGTGTGTGTGTGTGTGTGTGTGTAGATATATATATATATATATATATATATATATATATATATATATATATATATATATATACACATACATATATGGGTCTACCTGATAACACAGACACGCCAAAACACCGACAACGAAATAACCGACATGAAAAAAACAAAAAAATAAATAAATAAATAAAAGTGCAAAAACATGAAACTTCACATGCCCGACAAACCAAAATCCCGACAATCAACAAAACAAATACCTTTCCCAAAAAACACACACACAACACAAGCACACCAAAAACCTTACAAACCTACATTAAACCTTACATGCACAACTATCTATGCACTAACCTTAACCCAAACCCTAACCCTAAAGTCCGTCACTATCGCACACTTACCTTACCCACACCCTAACCCTAACTCACTTAATCCGCCCCTAACTCTCAAGTCCGTCACCGCACACTTACCTTACCTGCACCCTAACCCTAACTCACTTAACCCACCCCTAAACCTAAACTCCGTCACTATCGCACACTTACCTGAACCGCACCCTACCCTAAAGTCTGTCACTATCACACACTTACATTACATACACCCTGAACCCAACGTCCGTCCCTATCGCACACTTACCTTAACATCTCGGTGTTCTCAGCATCGGGATTCTCAACTGTCGGTCTTCTCCATTGTCGATCTTCCGGTGTCGGTGTTCTCATTGTCGGCGATCTGCGATTTCAGTGGTTTTAGGTAGACCCATATATATATATATTAAGATAGATATCTGTATATGTATATGTGTATGTGTACATGTATATGCTGTCGAAAATCTCCCTCATGGAATATCTCACCATGCCCAACCATCAAACCATTATTCTAGGAGACCTAACCATAGCCTGGTAGCTCATACATAGAAGTACCCCAACAGAATCTATGAATTTATGTTTTCACTCAATTAATTGCATCCAGTACTAGATGTGATAGACATGGCAATCAACCTTAGACTGGGTACTTGCTAACAAACCTAACAAACTAATGACAGCTGAATGTCTACCAGACACCATGAGGGATAAACTGCCAACCTATGCAATCAGAAGCTATAATAGCCAGGACAAACACATCATTACAACCAAATTCAAAATTCAATGAACTTTAGTAATGATACTGTTATCAAAACACTATCCCAGTATAACTGGAATATATATACTAAAATCCAAGTCTCTCAGTTTAATGACATTTTCCTTAAAATCCTTAATGATCCAGCCCCAGTCCATAACAAAAGTGTCAAATCCAACCTTGCACCAAAGCTAACAAATTGAACAAATTGACTAATGTCACATGATAAAGCCTGGAAAGAATGGTACAAACACAGAACACAAAATACACTTCAGCTATTCAACCACCTAACAGACCTTACAAAATTCTATATTAAACACAATAAACAAACCTACAATAATAACCTCCAATGGAACCATAAAAAACAAAACTGTTCTGGTCATCCCTAACTAAGTTAATACACTATGGCCAAGCTACCAGTCCTACCCCCATAACTCTGCTGATTCAGTCTCCACCTAGATCAACTCTTGCTTCATACAGATTACACTGTGTCTGGTTAATATTGATCCTACCACTTACTTCTCCATTCCATCATTGTATCCTAATCATCCACATCTACTCAACTCTATTTACCTCTATGTTTAATTTCTTTAAGTCTTTAACTCTACCATACAAAAACGTCTATGTTACCTGAAACGTGCCACCTCAATTGATGACAGATTTATGTTAGACTACTTAAAAATGGCTGCTAATGCTATTGCTTTCTGCATCTTCATATTGATACATAGGTCCATATCTAAAAATCATGTCCCTTTCATCTGGAAATATTCCTGTATTGTACCATTATACAAAGGGAGTAGGTACATCAATAGACTTCAACAACTACAGACCCGTAGCTATCCTCTCCTCTCTTTCAAAAATCCTAGAAAAGTGTATCTATGCACAGCTCATTCAGTATCCTCACTCAAGTAAGCTAATCTCCAAAACACAGCATGGTTTCCGCAACAGTGCAACCATCTCCCTTCTAAACTTCACAAACACTATAAATCAACATCAGAATTATGCTAAACTAGTATCCATGATGTTCTTTGACTTATCTAAAACATTCAACATGATATCAAGCCAATGCTTATTCTACAAATTTGCTTCTCTTTGTCTCTCCCATCCCTCCCTTACATGCTTCTTCAGTTATCTGTCTGGAAGAAAACAATCAAATGGCAACAGGATTACTCCCAATTTCTGCCAGTCACCACAGGAGCATCTCAAGGCTCAATTTTTGGACCCCTTCTCTTTAATGTCTTTATAAACAAACTCTATGCCGACACACAGCAAGGCTAGTATACTCCAACAAACAACTGATGCAACTTTAACATGAGCACCTCCAACTCTATTTAAATCCAAGAGATTACCAAAACATATTTCCTCTGTTGAAACTTGGGTGAAAAATTAATTCCTGCTCCTTTATCCAAACAAAAGAGAATTAATGAATTCACCCCAAATAATAAAAAAGCCAAAAAACAATCTTTCTTAATATCATCAGCAAATACTAAAATCAAAATAGTTACACATACCAAATTACTAGATGTTGTCATAGCTGAGAATCTCAAAATTGTCCACCATATTTTACAAACCATTAAAAAGACTCATCATGAATGAGGCTCCATTTACAGGGCCAAGTTATACCTCACAGACATGGCAAGGAAAATGCTAGCCTCAGACTATCTACTCCTAGTTCTCTTATACACATTGTCCACCCTGACATATTTAAACATGACACTTCAATCCAAACTAGTCTCCTGCTAAAATAAAGTTGATAAAGTTGTCATTAACTGAATACACAGAAGTCACCAGTGCCAAGCTTTAAAACAGCATAACCATCACAAGCTAAATAACTGCCCAAAATACTCAGAATTAGCATATGTATATAATCTTATTTACTAGATTTTACATATAAATGCCCCACACTAAAAAATATCTTGCCTTACGCTCCTATTAGGGACCTCTGTTCTGTGAAAATGTTATTAATAATAACTAAATCTAATAACTTAACATTAGACTTACTGTGCTCTACAAGATATGGAATGCCATCTCTAAACAAATCAAGCTTACTGGGAAAGTACCACTCTTCAAAACAAATCTTGAACAACATCTGCATGAATCTTGGTCATTCTCATGTTCAGCAACAGGCTGATTCTTTCAAGGGCCCAGCACTCCCCTCTATAACCTTCTGGATTAGTAACTTAATCTCTTTCCACTCAAATCTAAGTCCTTTTATTCTTCCCAAATTTTAATCTCACTTCACCAATATTTTTTCCTAATTTTACTTTTACTTCACTTCATTCATAATTATTTCCCTCTCTTCTCCCCTAAATCTTTCTTTCTCTCTTCCCCTACTCCAGACTCTACCTTCCTTATATTTTTTTCAAAACTTCACTATACCTACCTTATTATATTACTTCTGTAATGCAAATATTATCTATTTAACATGCTGTAACCTGGCATATGTTAATCATACTGTAAATGTAAGACTGACATATGTATCAATGTAGTTGTAAAAGTTGGCTATGTACTAATGATATTGTAAATTTTACTTAGATTGTAATAGATGGGGCTTTTCCCAAGGCTTCCACTCAAAATGGTTTCTACAAAATAAAGAAATAGTTCATCATCTTGTGCCAAATGTGGATGTATAGTGTTATAAAAGTAAGTGTATTATGCAAATTGTATATTATATATTTATTAAAGTTAGGTTCAATGTGCCTTTCTTGAATTTATGGGAATCTAGACAAATACAAACCATCAATGCAAATCTTGTACCATTGCTTTAACGATCCCAGCAACTGATTTTAGAAAATATTCCATCTCCTTGTAATGTACTTTTCAGTTAAAACTTGAATTTGTGATATGCCTGAATATTTTTATAATTATACAGTCAGAACAGATAGGTCTACTGATCAGAGCAGTTAGATAACAAAATTGTTTAAAATGTTTGTTTATTGTGATTTCCTTTTGAATTTGTGACATATTCTCATAGTTTTATAATCCAGTGGACTAACCGATATCACATATGCCTTAATGAATTGCAAATAAAGATGTGAAAATTAAGAATAAAAGAGTATCCTGTGGTAATGGGATGTGTCTTCTAAGATATATTGAGTACTGCATCAGAAAACACAAAAACTGCTATTAAAAGACAGAAAACAAATATTTCCCCCAAATTAATGTGCTATAAAAGGCTTTTCTCAGTTTCCATCAAATAAAAACCTTTGAGGTTACCCATACTCACAGAGAGAAGGCATAAGGCTGATAACAGGAGAGCAGCTAAGATTTTAGGGATGATATGCACATTTATAGACTGAAACCACTTCAACATGTACAGCCTCCATCAACCCCCAAAAATGTTATTTATATATTTAAAAAGTGCATATTTATAGGCAAATATAAACATGTTTATATTTCTTACTTTTTTCATTTTTTATAACATGCTCATAATTATTATTATTCCATAATTAACCCCCACTCCTTCTTCTACAACCATAATGTGATTTGTCACAATATAGCTGCCAAAATTCATTTTCCATTAAACAAAAACAAGCAAAATGTTACACAACTTTTTTTGCAGTCTTTTATCATTCTTTTACATTTCAAAAAAGATTGTTTTCTCTTCCTCCCCACAAAATAAATCCACTCTTTCACATTTTTTATATCAGATATTCTTGTTTACTGGTAACTTATTTATTACTAGTCTCCAAAGAAAATGGTGACACCCTACTATCTTCATACACCACTCTTTCTTTACTTTAATGGCTTTAATCATCACATATTCTGGTACATTTTCCCATGGATTTATATAATAATGTTGTTTTATCACATTACTATACCACATCCTTCTATCTTTGTCTATATTATCATTTTTTATTTTCCACATTAATATTTTTCTTAATAATTTTTCATTTCTTCATTCATGCATTCTTTTTTTCACTTTTTCTTCTTTACATTAATTTCCAGATTTTTGTACTTTTATTTAAACACTCTCACTATTAAATTCTCACTCTTCTCCCTTTACCAGCTTTAACACTATGTTTAAGTTTAAAAAACAGAATGCACAACTGGATGTAGTAACTTCAACCCCCCCCCCCCCTCCATCTTCATTCATGTACAACATATTTCTTTTCACTGAGTTTAATGTTAAACCCACACGAAAGAAAACAGCAATTGCACAATTTCCGTTTCATATTTTACTTGGATCATATAAATATTTGACAAATATGCAGATTTCCCCATGTTTATCAGATAAACCCTTTTTCCTGAATGCTAATCTTTATGTCCTTCAAGGAAGACATATTTCTTTCATTTCTTTTATAAACCCTTCCCATCGCATCATGACTACATAATTTTTTCCAAGTTTTATTCAATCATTAAAAAATAAACAACACCCCCAATTTTCACTGTATCAACCAGACCCTTACCTTTATCTTTATTCAAGTTCATTCCCATTTCCTTTAAACATCCATTCAGATAAACTAACACTTCTCTCATTCATATTCTGTTCTTGACAACTAAAACTGTATCAGCAACATATGCCAAAACAACTGGTGTCACCACCTCATTTTGCATTATATATATCATTTTATAAGCAACTTCACTCACTCTTGCTTTCCTCACTAATGCAAACAATGGGCCAAATTCCAAAAGTGTTGCTTTCAGTGCAAGTCTGTCCTGATTCAGAAACACTTGCTCTCAGTGTAAGCCTCCTACTTCAGTTTAAGGCCTAACTATGAACAGGCTTGCACAGGGGACCATATTCCAAAACACCTTCTCCCAGCCTGCTCTTAGTGTAAGTGGTAACTTACACTGATTACAAGTCTTTTGGAATTGGGCCCAATATTCCACTCATGGGACATCCTTGCCTTATACTATACTTCATACATATTTCTTGAATACTTTAACTTTCTTTAACTTTAATACCATTCACTAACATTCCTACTGTATTATTTCAATATGCTGGCAAACACACTCTCCTAATTCTAGTACCCATTCCATACTTCTTAATAACATCTTACAAAGCATAATATCTCTGTATCAAATGCCTTACTAATAGCACCTACCATAAGTTTCCAACTTCCTACCTTCCCTTTTGTACCATACATACTTTTTTCCCCTAATATCTCTCATCCTTCCTTCTATTTTCCTTTGTATAATTCCAATAAGAAATTATATTATTTTAGCATCATGTTTTTCAAATTTTTTTTCATTATTTCCATCTATCTTTGATAGAAGTTTTAATATTCTACTACATAATTCTTCATAAACAAAACCTTTATTCAACTATTCGTTAAGTACATTTACAAAATATTAATTTTGTCAGTTCATTAATTTCTTGATATTCCATACCCTATACCATTTGGACCTGATATTGAATCAAAAATTTTACTTTCTTAAGTAATTTATCCAATTAACTAATAATTATTTCTTTTTCAAATTCATCCTTAACTTGATCTGAACATGTATTTAATTTCCATTCTCTCTTATTTTCTATCCTTATACTGTTATACATATTTTCTTTCAACTTGCTATACTAATGCACTTAATATTTGCTCTTGTGTTCTTTTTACCTCTCCTTTATACATGTTTTTTTAATTTCTCTCATTACACTGATATTCTATTAATCTTCTTCTGCCAGTTCATTAGTTCTACTATTTTACCTGTATCTGCAGCTACTTCTTCCCTTCTCTTTTGTAAATAATCCCTGAGATTCAATAAACTCTGGGTGGGCTTCGCGTGAAGCCCACACAGAATTTACATGTGTGAGAGGTGATGTGTGGTGAGCAGCAGTGCTTGTTGCATATTCATGCTGCATACCACGTTTAAATGTAAGTAAGCAAGGTTTTGAGGCTGCCAGGAAACCATGTAAAGCAAACATGGATAGTAATCTTATTTAAGTCATTTAAATCAGAACACTGAAGGTCCATGGTTTTGCACAGAATGCCGCAATGATTACCAGGGCTTAATAAATTGCTCTCAATCTCTTAGTACAAGACATCTGGACAAAGCCTAACATAATGGGAGGAGAATGATCCAGAAATAGGGACATATTTGACATATTTGCTATTTAGAAATGTGCTAGAATAACTGGGAGTTTGTGTTAAGATACATGTTCTGAAGGATGTGCAGTCTGAAACTCAAATGTATGTAATTATTGAATCACATTAACCCTCTGATCATCCCAGTGACATGGCAGAAAACCACAAATTTGATAAGGAACACACCAAAAGATATAAAGGCAAAATTATGGACATTCTTTAAAAATCTGGACAGTTGAGAGGTATGATTGTTATGAATATGGTCTAAATACAGCACAGGACAGTGTATCTACAGTGCAGATTATTGTGAAATCCCATTCCTGGCATTCTATACTGAAGTTGTGTAAATGATCTGTAAGAGGACATGGACTGCCATGAAAAATAAACACTCAGGAGACACAGATGAATTGTAGAAATTAACACATCAAAAGAGGACAGATGAAACAGCCTAATGTACAGCAGATGAGGGCATGTCAATGGAAGGCAGTTGCAGCAGCAACACCACTCACATATCAGTCTCATACAGTAGGGACTGCACAGTGAAAATGTGTATTATGTGACTGTCACACAAAGTGGCATAACAATGGGGAGGATGTCTGTGTAAGATAAGTATCCTTAGATGAATAATCCAGGCAGAGGACATCTATCAGGGATGTTACATACAAATGTGGTAGGGTGTATATTGTATAGTTGCGCAAAATGATTTACCTGAATATGAGTGCAATCTCAGCAGAAGTCTTCATTAATCACTTCCCTGCTACAAAAAATGCATTAGTGCGGTTTTCTGCACCGGGCAGTGCCATTTAGCTAGAGTTAAACTATTCTCGGCTCCACAAAGTCTACTCTTCACTTTTTCCCTTGGAACTAGACAAACCTTCAACTTTAGCACTCAAACCATTCATTTCACAGTTAAGCACTTGCTTAAAACTCATAGCAAGCACTAATTAACCCTAGCACTAGACCCCCCCCATACTGTCCAGAAGGACAAGGCTCTCTATTCGTCCTCACCAGCCAATCAGAAAAACAGCTTACTCTACCTATTCAGGCATGTCCAAAGGGCAGTTTCCAGTGTACTCTCCAGTCCAATTGGTGAATCTGGGCATTTTGAGGCAATGTTACAACTGCCTCATGTACACAGACAACCCTCTCCTTCTACCACCAAACACTAATATATGTGAGAGATGCAATTATACAGCCAAACTGGAGGCAAAGCTCTCTCAACCCAAGATTGGAAGTGACAGTCAAGAGAAGTAACACCCCACCAGTCTCACATAGACCTAATAAACCAACACCGGCAAATAACACACATGAATACATGAAAACATACTCGGAGGATCTAAATAAAAATCTGCAAAAGCAACACAGACCTCCAAATCAGACATCTAAGCAACCTCCACACCCCATCACCAACCATGGAACACATACTTCACATAATTAGTGTGCCATGCAATCACAGCCCTTAACGCAAAAGAACATACCCAACACACACTAGTAATAGGTGACTCTATAGTCAGGCACACTGATGTCCCACTAACTAGGCTGGACAAAGAGAAGGTTACAGTTAGCTGCTTGTCAGGTGCCAGGATCCGCCACATAACACAAGCACTCAGGTCACTCCAGAACAAGTACAAGTGCAACTCTGTCATTGTCCATGTTGGTATGAATGACCTGAGACATACCTCCCTGGACTACATGAAAAGAGACATGGAAGAGCTCTCTGATCATGTAGCCCAGGCCAGTATGACCCTGACCCTGAGTAGCATCCTGCCCTCACCAAGAATGATGCCACAGTATGAAGAAAAAAATGATCAATTTCAACAATTGGCTACGTTTCTGGTGTCATTCAAATGGGATCCAGTATCTGTCTGCCTAGGATGACATGCTTGACAAGCCACGTTGCTTTGCAAGAGATGGCTTGCACTTGTCACCCTTAGGCTTTTGAATACTGGCAAAGGCTCTTGACGCCTCCATAGTGCCTTTTTTAGGCAAGGCTCAAAAGACAAACCCACCACCATAAATAGCACAAGTAACCAAAAACTGAGGGTAATGCTACTCAACCCCAGAAATCTAAACCTCAAAATGCATGCACTCGAGGCACTCCTCAGTATGGAGAACATCGGCATCTGTGCAGTTACATAGACCTGGTTTAAGGCTCCTGAGAGAACCCCAGCATTACTAGGCTATAACTCATACCATACCTTTCGGCCACAGAACCAGGACCGAAACACAAAAGGTGGAGGTATATCCATATTCATCAAGGATACCCACACCTCCAGGTTAGTGGCACAGTACAATGCATCAGAGATCATCCATGTGCAACTAACAATGGGCAAAACTGCAATCTAAATTGTAGCTTGCTACAAATCACCCACCATGGCCCAGGACACCCATTCCGCATTTCTGGAGACACTGGGAAATATGAAGGTCCTACCAAACACCTTAATACTGGGTGATTTCAATTACCCAAACATAAACTGGGAGAACTACTCAAGTACTAACTCCCTTGCCCAATACTACCTAGAATTTATAAACTCGAATGCCCTGGATCAACTGGTCAACACCCCCACCAGAGGGAACAACATATTGGACCTGGTCATCACCAACATGGGAGACCGGTGTTACGCACCGGAGGTCAACTCCTCACTGGTTAGATCAGACCATAGACTAATCACTCTGGATATCCATATTCCGCCCCCACCCCCAAACAAGGAAACCACCATGAAAAACATTTCAAAAGCAAACTTCACGTTACTTAAGACCGATGTGGAAAGGTTCACAGCCCCCATGCTAAAGGACAATGCTATCCAAGCTGCTGAAACCTTTACAAAGGCACTGGATGAGCATCTGCAGGAAAGCAGATCCCAAGTAAAAGCAAGACTCACTCCTCCAAAAAAAGGAAACCAGTCTGGTGGACCCCTGCCATAAACAAGCTATACAACAGAAGGAGGAAACTAGTACAGAAAAAGAGTAAAATCCCAAGAAGGAAAGACATCCCTGATCAGTATCAGCAAGAAACTACGATCCCTCATTAAATCATCCAAGACTAGTTTCAAAAGAAAAATTGCCAATGACTCCAAAGATAACCACAATGCGTTCTTTAGCTATGTCAAGAACCTAAGTGGAAACTCTCAGATCTGCTCTGAGTTAGTGCAGAATGGCACAAAATACACTGAACTGACTGATATTGCAAACATTCTGGCAGACAGGATTAGTGCAAACTTCACCCCCCTCTCACCCCCTAAAGGGCCCATAACCATACCAAAAGAATGTAGGGCCCTGTCAATCACTGACACACAGGTTAAAACAGCCCTATCCAAAGCCAAAAACGCAGCTTCAATGGGTCCGGACGGGGTCCCAGGTTGTGTCTTACAAGAGCTCCAAAATGAACTAACCCCTCACCTAAACACACTGTTCAAACTCAGGCTCTCTACAGGCTATGTACACACAGAGCGGCACACAGCAACAGTTATCCCGCTCCATGAGGTGGAGCCAAAATGGACCCCAGGAACTATCACCCTATAAGCCTGACTAGCCTGGTCTGCAAGGCTATGGAATGCATCATCACGGAACTCATTAACAGAGACATTGGGAACCTCCAAATCTTGGACCCTACCCAGTTTGATTTGTTAAGGGCAGATCATGCCTCCTAAACCTCGTGGACTTCTTTGAGACGGTTACCAAGGCATTAGATGTGGGAAAGGAGGTCCACACAGCCTACCTAGACCTTGCAAAGGCTTTCGACACCATTCCCCATTCTAGTATTATAGACAAGCTCACCAGCTTGAACATAAACCTCTACATCATGAGATGGTTGCCAACTGGCTCATGGATAGAACCCACATGGTGAGAGTTGCAGGCTCTATGTCTGACTCTAAATTGGTTACAAGTGGCGTCCCCCAGGGCTCAGTCCTAGGACACCTCCTGTTCGGTATATACTTCTCAGAGGTACAGGCAAGCATAGGAGGACTATGGCTGACCAAGTTCGCAGATGACTGCAAACTAGGGGCCATAATTGATTCTCTGGCTGATAAAGACACCTTCCAGATGGGTCTCACTGAGACAGATACCTGGTGTCAAAATCATGGCCTCAAGCTAAATGCCAAGAAGTGCATAGCCATCCCCTGTGGAAAAAACAAAGTAACCGCGAACTACAACATAGGTGGTAGTCCCCTAAATACAGAAAATGTAATAAGGGATCTGGGGACCCAAGTAGATAGTAATCTCTCCGTTGATAATCATATTGCCAAGGTGGTTAGAAAATCCTTCTATGTGGCTCACCTAATCACAAAAGGGTTCACATCTAGAACAAAAGAGGTTATTGTGCCTCTCTACTCATCACTCATTAGACTCATCATAGAATACAATGCCCCATTTGGGATGTACCTTACAAGACACCTGCAACAGCTGGAAAGGCCACAAAAGTACCTCACCAAGAGGATTACTAGCCTCAAACAGATACCCTATGCAGCCTGACTCAAGAATCTCCAGCTGTACTCGGTTGCATGCTGTTTATTCAGAGGTGATCTCTGCCTGACATACAAGGCCATGTCCAACCCAGAATTGATGGACATGCTCCACCTAAAAAAAAAAACAAATCCCAGAGAGCCACACACTGTAGAGATATGAACCTCACCACAATGATAAATAGGACATGCTGGAGGGATAGATTCCTATCCCAGAGACTCCCCATGCTTTGGAACAGGATTCCAATATGCATCAGGCAGAGCCCCTCACTAACACTCTTCAAGAGAAACCTTGATGGGTGGATGGGGAACAGAAAATTTACCCCAGGGATCACTGAACTGGCTCTGCTGGACAGTGGTGCAGGGAACTAATGGCTCTGCTGGACAATGGCGCAGGGAACTAATGGCTCTGCTGGACAGAGGCACAGGGCACTAATCTAAGGGGGTGGCGAAAGCCAACACATTCTGGCTAGGTTTATAAATGCCCTTGGGCAGATAGCCTAGTACTTACCTATGAACCCATGAACCTATCAGACATAGGTAAAGGCTCATGGACAACATTAAAAGAATCACGCACAATCATGAACAATATCAGGATAATATCATTAGTAATCCCATGCCTCTGACATAGCATATACGATTTAGAGTGATCAGAAATGATTCTGCACAAACACACTTGTACAACTATTATGATACGTCCACACTCTATGAGGATAACCACTCACACTGTCCTGACACTGTAACATCTGCTGGAGGTGTCAAGAAGGGCACTGCTGTACCTGTATGCGACATTATCATCCATACAGGTTAGTTGACCAGTGTGCATGGCATATACCACACTGTAATGAATGTTACCAATGTCATTAATGTTGTCAAACAGCTATGTATGTATTGTGTTCATCATTGGAACAGGTAGCACACATGCATCTGGTGTAACAACTTGATGGTGGTTCCGTATTATCAGACAGTAATGTTTATGACACAAAAAGAACACCTAGGTATGGCCAATATAATGTGTGACAGCTCACTGTGGCAAAGGTGGTATACTTCAGTTATACATCGCTGAAAGATGTGTAGGGAGGTACATAAAGAAGGGTGCATTATGCTCCGTTACTGGTGTGATGAAGGCTGTGAACTATGGAGATATTATGTGATGTGGATGTCCATCACATACTCAGTAGTTGTGTCACATACAAGGGAGTAGTCAGCACAGTGGCCACATGCTGGTATACATTTGACATACCATCAACCCCAGGGCACAGATCATGTACCTACTGGTCTGACTATAGGCTGTGATGTCTACATTATACTTGGGTTGTGTGTTTCTTTATTTGACATAATAAATCCTCCCCATCTTTTTGTATCATTACAGGTGTTGTCATGGCTGTGTTAGCAATCTTTGATGTGTGTTGATACTGTCAGTATTATACTAATATCACAGTTGGAGTCAAAGATTGCCTACTATCTGTAGTCCTTCAGACAGCTGTTTGGACACAGGATGTGTATGTCATTTGTGATGCCTGTGACTTAAATAATTTACGGGAAAGGGCCTAGCACACACTACTTTTGTACAGACCTGATTACTGGACCTGAGGTACAGTTCACTTCAGAGATTTCAACATATTTTGATGCCATGTATGTGATATAGTGGTCTCCCCACTTGGTGATATAGGTGTTTATGGCCACATCTGACAGTGTTGAGTGAATACCTCAGTGTGGATTTGTGTGAAATGCCTTGGGCTTGTCAAGTTCAAAAGTATGATAGTGTTGTCATCGTTCGTGCCCTCAGTAACATCTTTGAGGACATCTAACAGATGTAACAGACATTATGTATCGTTAATAACTCAAAAAGCTCTGCTGCACAACAGTCAGGTTATTTACTAGTGTCCATTTAGAAAAGGTCCATGATGACATGTTTGTCTACCTCGCACATGAGGAGAGTCAGCATGTGCCTATACATGCATGCATTGAGTGCTCTCTCCCCAACTCAGATGGAGGCATGTTGATGTGCACCCTTTTACAGGAGCATAGTCTGCATGGAGGGTGTGTCGAAGTGTGTATTGAACTGTGTTAGGAAAGTGTGTGTGCTGCATCATTTGATATGCAATTTGTCATGTTGTCACAGCCCATTGATTCTGTGTGACAGGCTTGGATGAAGGTAAGACATTGCATATTACCTATCCTGATTTGGCCTGGGGTTTGGACAAAATTCCCCATGCAAGTATCATTGAGAAACTCTCCCTGCTAGCTATTTACCCTTACTTCACTAGCTGGGTAGCCAGTTGGCTCACTGACAGAACACATATTGTGAAAGTTGGTGAGTCAACCTGTATCAGTAGAGTCGTCACCATTTCTGTATCCCAGCAATCTGTGCTTGGCTTTTTTTTGTTTGGAATATATTTCTCAGCAGTTCAGACTAAAGTATACAGCCTTTGGCTTTCTGCATTTGCTGATTCTTGCATACTAGGTGCAATCATTACATCCTTCTATGATGATAACATACTACAGCTAACATAGACAAATGATTGCTGATAAAGCTACATGGTCTACAAATGAATGCAAAAATGTGTCTTCATGTCCTTCTAAAAAGTGAAATTCCCTGCTAATGAAATCATTGACAAAAGCCTCACTATGCTGAAACCCAATTATGCAAACACTGGGAACACATGTAGATAGCAATCTGAAATTCGACCACCAAGTGTCCACATTGTTATTGAAAGCCTATGCTGGCTACATCATAAGTCACACCATCATATTCAGAACTTAGGATTATATTACAGCACTGTACTCGGACCTCATCAGAACACTAATAGATCATAATGCTTTGTTCTGCATGTACCCAGCCAGAAACATGCAGCAGCTGGAGAGACCACAGGAATTCTCACCAAGAAAACACAAGGTGTACAAACCATGTCATGATGCATGTGGATAGACTGAAATCCATGTCACTGTAATCTGCATCAGATAGGATGAGGTGACTTCTGCCTGGCCTCCAGGCCAGTGTCTGACCCTGCCTTGGTGGGAATAGTGAACATCCACAAATCAGATATAGCTGATGACACAGACTTTTTATTAGTAACATTAGATATCAATTCTCTGTTTACGGTCATTCCGAACAACTATGGAATAGAGACCATTCGAGAGTTTTTGAATTTAAATACAGGCATGCTTGTGAGAGAAATAGAGAATATCTGTGAAATTATTGAAATAATTCTTATGAATAATATCTTTTTTATTTGATGGCAAGCCTTATCTGCAAACCTCAGGGGATGGCCATGGGTACTCCCATGGCCAACACCTATGTAAAATCTTGTTCTAAATCAATGGGAGAATACGTTCATATACAATGAAGAAGGGTTTCTTAATTCAAACCTGTTATTTTATAAAAGGTTTGTAGATGACTGTTTCCTTTTATAGACAGGTAATGCAGAAGAATTGCAAAGATTCATTGTTTTTTTAGGGGGCACTACTAGCTTTCTATGATTTAAATCATGCTTTTCTAGTACAAATATTGCCTATTTGGATGTTGACTTAGAAATAAATGAAGGAAGAGTGCACAATACAGTGCAGAGAATATCTGTGCATGCCAACAGATATACACACAGATGTAGTATGCATGCCCCCCACATCTTTAGGGTTATTGTTAAAAGCCAATTTAGCAGGGTGAGTAGGCTAAATACTGATGAACAAACATATGTTGATTAAACAAAAGACATGATGATAGAGTTTATTGATAGGGGATATAACATTGAAAGTATTAATATAACTGCAAATGAAGGCATGGAACAAAGGTTGGATAATATGGCACCCTGTTATAGTAACACATCAGGCACACAAAATGTGGATAGCAGAGGTATTGATAAGGCATGGAACAAAGGTTGGATAATATGGCACCATGTTATAGTAACACATCAGACACACAAAATGTGGATAGCAGAGGTATTGATAAGGCATGGAACAAAGGTTGGATAATATGGCACCATGTTATAGTAACACATCAGACACACAAAATGTGGCTAGCAGAGGTATTGATAAGGCATGCAGCAAAGGTTGGATAATATGGCACCCTGTTATAGTAACACATCAGACACACAAAATGTGGATAGCAGAGGTATGGGTAAGGCATGGAACAAAGGTTGGATAATATGGCACCCTGTTATAGTAACACATCAGACACACAAAATGTGGCTAGCAGAGGTATTAATAACGTAAGATACATAGCAACTTATAATATTAGGACAAAAGAGGCAGAAAATATTATATGAAAAAATGGAATATTCTATTATCTATGCCAAAACTGAAGCAAATTATTACAGAAAAAACACATTTTGCTTATAGAAATGAAAAAAAATCTTAGACGAATATTGTGTTTTAAGGACTTAAATAACAGTAACACTAAAAATACTTTTACTGGTAAGCAAGGATCACACCCCTGTTTAAACTGTAGCTGCTTTGTAGATATTACTACTGATATTTATTTTATCCATCCTCTATCAAAACGTACGTATAGATTTGAATGCTATGCTAATTGTAATACAGCACAAATAGTATATTTAGCTACATGCATAAAATGTCCCTCCTTCTGCATAGGAAAAAGTAGTAGAAGGTTAAAAGATCATATAATTGAACATAAATCAGAGATTAAAAGGGGTATTCAAACTAATGCACTAGCTAAACATATAGCTGAAAATGGTAGTGAACAGATTTTTAAGCTTAGAGTAACTAGGGTAGTTGGTAAGAGCTGCAGGGGGCTGATATGAATAATATGCTTGAAAATGTTGAATATTCTTGGATTATAAGGCTACAAGCAGATGCCTATCCTGGCATACATAATGCAGAGATTTTAGAACCAGTTTTGCATAAAAAACAACAAACGCATTAAATATTTGAAAGTTTTTTATGTTATGTTTTTCTATGTATGTTTATATATATATATATATATATATATATATATATATATATATATATATATATATTTATATATTATATGTATATATATATATATATATATATATATATATATATATATATATATATATATATATATTTCTATTGGTTGGCTGTGTCACATGTTTCATTTTTTACTTATTTAAATGAAGAGATCTTAATTGATTTATATGAGCACTGAGGAAGGGGAAACCTGAAATATTTGCTGCTGTTAATTTTATTGTGAACTTTTAATTAAATTTAGAATGTTTCTGTGGTTCGTTTCTTATGTTTGGATTAGTTTGTTTTATTGAACACAGTTAACTACAGTGGACTTCTGTTTTTGTGGACATAGGAGCTACCTCAGGGGTAAATTTACAATCACCCATCCAGTTGTCAAGGTTGTACTTGAATAGGGTCATTATGAAACACTGCGTCAGAAGCAGTAGGAGCCTATTACAGAAGAGTGGCAATTGTTGGGAGATATATGTGTCTTCCCAGCTTGTTCTGTTTATGTCACAGGCTAGGCTGAGATCCCTGGAGCAAGAAATTCTTGTCCCATTTGATTCGCAGTTGTCCAGCATTTCCAGTAGGGCAGGGTCTGAGATTGCTCTGTAGACTAGGCATAGATCACCCCCGGATTTACTAAACTTTCGTGCAGGACTAGCTTAGTCCTGCACAGAAGCCTTTTTAGGAGCAGGACGGCAGCACGCCATGCATATTAATAAGGTGCACTGCCCGAGCTCCTAGGCTTACACGGAGCATGTATGAGTGCAGAGGGCATGCCTGAGAACAGAGCTCTCATAATAAACATGCCCCTGCAATGTAGAACAGCAGAAAGTGGTAAGAAATAAGTGAGACTGCTCACAGTTGTCCGCATACCCCCACCAACAGTTCCCCATCTGTACAACAGTAACAGTACATAAAAATTAAATGAAGAAACGCCTTCATTGTCTTTTAAAAATCTGAGTACAGCTAACCGTAGGTGCGCAGGTGTGCCCGTCACTTAGCTTAAAAGGCTGAAGAGGATAATAAGGAAGATATATGCAAATGAAGCAGCACAGCAATAGTGTAGTGTGCAGAGCATTCGCCTAATGAGCAGGCATTCCCTGTTCGGGTCCCACTGCAGCACCGTCTATTTTACATGGCAAAGCACATTATAACCAATATTTTTGTTGCAAAACCCACTACATAACTTATAATTATGAACTGGAGTACTGCAGGAAATGTACATGTGAAGTGTCAGTGTCATAATGAATAAGGCACTAGTAAGCAGGTTTAAGCACAAATAAGCAGTAGTAAGCATATGTAAGCACTAGTAAGCGTGTTTAAGTGCGTTTATGTGGGGGTAAGCACTGCCTACACAGGTGAAGCAATGTAGAAGATAACAGAGTGCAAGAAACTGTAACCGGAAGTTAGCATTGCTTACCGCCACACAAACACGTACAAACCAGCCTACAACTGCTTTAAAGTGCCTTAATCACTCTGTATCCAGTGATCTGTGTTCTGCCCAGCAACAAAATAAACAGCTTCTGCAAGGCTCAAATGCAGGTCCCTGCACACCATGGACAACGTGATTTACCACTAAGCCATGCCGGGTATACATAAATCTGATGTATTCAGAAACATAACATCCAGCCCAGTCATGCAGCAGTACAGAGAATGTATACCAACATCTAGATGTATGTGTGTGTGTAAATATATTAATATCTAAGCAGATACAACATATCTATATATATATATATATATATATATATATATATATATATATATATATATATATATATATATATATATATATATATATATATATATATATATATATATATATATAAATATATGGCCACACATCTGTGAATAGCAATGTTAGACTGACAAAACGAATATGTCCACATGCACCGTTAATGGGGTTGAGACGCCCAAAACAATATATGTCATGTACGAATACGCATACCCCCCCACCACAGCCAAATATGTCCACCCTGCAATACATTACCAAGGGTGGGAGGATGCCATAATGGTTAAGGTGTTTACCTTGAAGACACAAGGTACAAGGTTTGATTCTCACATGGAGTAATTGGCTAGGGTTAAAATGCCCCATAATGGCAGTTAGCCTATTACTAATCTATGAACCTATGAAGTGTTACAGATCCCAAAAGCAGGACCTGACATGACGTGGGCACAAGATGTTAACGGTACTACAACCCACCTGTATGATGTCAGGCTGGTATTGGTAACACATCATGCAGTACAGTCTGGCTCCCATAGGAAATGTAGCATTTGGAAGCTATCAACATCCCCAGGATACATATACACAGACACATATATGCAGATACAGATATACATATATATATAATACACACAGAGATATGTACAGTAAGATACATATGTAGAAGGTGCACACAGTATGGAACAGCCATTATGCCTACAGTTCACACCTGAACAACTGGACACTGTATGGGCCACCCATACAAATTACAATTGTTGCCTGCAACATATACCCACAGCGAGGTCATAGAAAAAACACCACACAGGTTTGCAGAAATGGAAAACCTTTATTTGTGTACTATTACAGTTCTACATGCCATGTCATATAGCTGTTCAGACACTGACATCTATATAAACAGAGTAATGCAACTGTGAAACAGTTATACTAATACAGTAGTCTGGAAAGGTTCACGACTGTTACTGTCAAGGCCAAAGCCTTCAAATTGCACAATAGTAAAGACAGACTGAGCCACAGGATACCAAACAATCAATGGTATGTAATGCAGGTGTATAGTTCAGCAGCCTCTATCTACACTCTGTACAAAATCACTAGGTGATAAATACTTCAGCTGATAAAATGGGATGTAACTGTTACATAACAAAACATAACTGACACCATCACAAGCACACTGACAAACAGTACAGTCTGTATGGCAGAAGGCAATATGCCTGCATTAACCCAATTTATGTGAGTAATGTAAATATAGGTTAAGTATACAGCACTGTACATCCAGATACCTTAAGGCAGCTCACCCCTGATACCTCCACATTTTGTAATGGCCTAGGTCATTTTTGGTGCATCCCCCCCAGACTCAATACTACAGGGCCATATACCACTGTTACATACACTGGCCTCTGGAGTGCATAAGGGCACACATGTATTGTGTAGGTGAAGCCGACACATATATGGCCCCAGCACCTCCGTATGTGTGTGGGGGATACAACAGCAGTGGACTGATGGCAACAATAGCAGTGTGATATACACACAGCCCACTACAGAACAACTCCTGACAGCATGTCATATGTGCAAAGCTTGGTATGTAGGTGGAGGACAGATGCTGGAACACAGGCCATATGTGAAAAGTTGTTGCCATACACTAAGCAGGTTGCTGGTGTTACAGGATAGTCTGCAACATACCCTTAGCCAGGGTATTGAGGTGAGAAACATAAATGGATGTAGCCATGTACTGATAGCACTCAGCACACACACACTGCCAGTGAAATATCTGACACAGGGCCTGTGTGGTGGACAGACAAAACATGATAGGCACACCTCTGGCCACCAACAGGATAGGCCCACAGTTGAGATCTATGCAGACAGTCTGCATTCCAAGGTAAACTAGTATGCATACACACACACACCCTGTAACATCAGTACTATATAAAGCATAACACAACTCTGTTCACACTCTGTCTGTAGTTCTGGAACCTCCTACAAATATGTAGCTGGCCTGAGTGTGCCGGTTCCCCTGGAAGAGGTTTTGCTACCTGCTGTCTGTAACATTGATGACCACACACAGGAAGGATGTCCATCACACAGGAAAGGTAAAGGGAACACACCCACATGATGTAGGGATTTATAGTAGGTGAGTGCCATTACAGTGGCAATTGGAAGTACTACACAGCAAGCTGCATGCAGTTAGCAAGTGTAGGACACTGATTGGTGCAGAGGCCATCATCTGATCAAGTGCATCACCTACTAAAGCCAGGCTGCAGACTACCTCAAGCAGCTCAATCCATTCATTGGAAAGAGAGAGAGATAGAAAGCAAGCAAGCAAACAAGCTAAAACAAAAGCGGAAAAAAAACCTCAGAAAAATAACAGCTGAAAATGCAGTCATCTAGGCAGCTGCCATTCATAAATACATCATTCCCATAACAGGTATGTGAAGTATATGTACATGTATTAGAATGTAGTACCTGGTCTATCGTAATGTGATAGATGATGTGGAATGAGTTATGTATGCCATCAGGTGTTGTTGTGATGATGTTCAACTGAACAACTGCTATGGACAATAGTGTTTGTCCCTGTGGGTAGAGGGCTATAGCTGTTAACTGTGCAGGCCAGCACTGACAGACAGGATGTAAGCCATCATAGTGTGTGTTGTGTAATGGGGATTATGTATATGATGTGACCAATAGCTGGTGGTGGACGTAATGCCATTATGATGGACATGTGGCAGCCATGGACCACCACTGACAGAATACCCATGTGAATCTGTAATGTAGCATGCTGGAATGCCATAGGTGCATAATAGGGTTACCTGCAAACAGGTCCCACATATACCTCACTAATGTCAGGCCGTGTCCATATGTGGAACTTGTCTGTGTTGTAGCAAGGCAGAACAGTGCAGCTGTGCAGGAAGGTGTTGTGAGATTGTGGAACTGATGTCTGAATGTACCCCACATATAGGTATGCATATGTGTACATATGTCACATATATAATATATAAAGATAAATGTATATCAGCATGTATGTCCAGAAATATAGATATACCCATGTGTAGACATATATATGTGTACATATATATGAATTCACATATATCTGCGCATATATATATATATATATATATATATATATATATATATATATATATATCTATATACACATGTCTACATATGCACAAACACACACACAGTAGACCACTGTTGTGTAAATAGCCGCAGTGTTACAGGTAGATCATGCATATCTGACATGTCATACATATATTGTGTTGCTGCATTGTAGTGATAAACAGATGTCCAGATGTGGTAGTATTGTGAGAATTTATGGTTGATGCATGGTAGTACTGCACTCAGCCTGTAGCAGTGCCACAGGTGTGGCCACTGACATTGCATCTCTCAGCCGCTTATGTAGGTCCCTCCGGGATAGCAACAAGGCAGCAGCCTGTAGCTGGTGAGTATGTCTTATGTAGATGCATGCCAACACACCGGACATGTAATGGTGATGGTATATTCCATGCACACATCTAAAACACCTACCCTGATTGCATGCTGTACATGTGCATGTATTGTTGCTGTGAAATGTATGGTCTCACAGGGGCGACTATGATGGGGTATTGAAAGGGTATGTCATGCACCTGCATGACAACTAACATCCTGTCATTGTGGAATGTGTCCACAGGGAGTAACATACTGTTGGTAGACATGGCCTACAGTAGTGACATGTTCCTGAACAACATCCATATACAGTGCAACACCAGTGTATATACCTGTAGGGCAATTCCAACTGCTGCAGAGATACACTATGGCATACGGCATTACAGTAGTCCACATTATCAGCTGGGTCTAGGCTGTAGCATGTGGTGTTCAGTGTATGTGACACTGGAAGCTGACACAAATGTGTAGGGTTTACCTGTCATGCATCTGCACAAAAGCTGAAGGGGGGGGTTTCAGCATGAAACACCAGAGCACTACAGTAGGGATCCTAAGGATGGTAAGGAATCGCTCTATCTGCATATAATCAGGTTCAGAACCTGTGGCAGCCATAACCCTACCCTCACTGCAATAGTGATGGCATTGTGTGAACACCGTGGGATGTGCCCATGAGTAGACCTTGCAATCATGCAGAATAGGGGGACATGTGTAGGGTAGGATGAACATACAATAGCAATTGCAGAAGGCCCATTCTGGTATACCCCTGCCATGAGCAGTGACTGCTGTAGTACACATGAGGTGTGATAAACCATCATGATAAGGGTGTGCACACATATGCCCACATGGTGTGTATGCATTGCGATCAGCAGCCGCACACCTAACACAATCTGTAGACACTGCATGTGAAAGTACAGGACATATGTTACATACTGGGCTTGTGTACTGCTAAGATATGCAATGATGTGGTCCCATGGCAGATCACGGGTGTGTGTGTGTAAAATCAATAAAGGTCTATACACCCCCCATAGCCATGGTATGCTCTGATGGTTGACAGTGTAAGCATTTCAGCAGTCATCTGTTGATGTTGACAGCTGTAAATCAGGCATCAGGCATTCACCAATGAGAACAGTCCACATATTATCCCAGGTATGTGTTGCTGAAACACATAGGGGTAGTGAGAGGTACAGCTGACATAACTGACACAGTACTACACATTCCACAACGGGCTGTACACCTGTGAATTGTGGTGCACAGTACATGGCAGGGTGCAGAACAGGTGCACAGCAATACTATGTACCTGGGTGCAGTGGTATCCAGGGGAAGAGGCATCACTTAGTCACAGATCATGCATCATACACATGTATACCATTGCTAGCATGGATTGAATATAGCTGAACTGCATGCTGTTCTGTACCATATATTCTGTATGTTGGCAGATGGATAATAGGAGGACTGTGTGTACGATCATTGTGCAACCTCACGTGTGTGTGTGTGTGTGTGTGTGTGTGTGTGTGTGTGTGTGTGTGTGTGTGTGTGCATCCTGGTGGTTAGTTAGTTTGCCTGCAGGGTCACTCTGGTGAAGTGGTGGGAGGTAGATGCATGTATGATACATGTGTGCATGTATGTGTTTATGTGTGTGGCCAAGAATGCACATCTGTGAATGTGGTGTGTTCATACAGCTGTACCCCCCTTTGGGACCATGCAGTACATGGACATGGAGTGCCACATTGCACACCGGGAATACCCGTCATGTACTCACAGGACAGCAAATAGTATAATATGGTGTGTAGCATGGAACAGGCATCCAGAGGTAAGGTAGACTCCAGGTACACACTTAATATTGCAGTCAGCAGAGAGGTCACCTACAACCCACGTATGCAGCTCTACAGGTGTTTTGGCGAAGTAATAGTCAGCACCAGGGAGTGTATCTAAATATTACAGCTGACACATTTTGGGCCAACAGAGCAGCATATCTGGCATGTACTGAGCATTACATACTCATGACACACCAGTGGGAGCTATTATGGATACAACATAGTAGCCCACACATATAGGGGCCTTGCACATCATTCCGGCCATACAGAGGGTGCATACCGAATGACAGCACTGAGGCCATGGAACTCCACTACACACAGGTCAGGCAGGTAATGTAGCAACAGGCCTTGTGTTGTGCCTGCTTGTGTGGGCATTTAGAGGTCTGTGATGTTAATGAGTGGTATCAATGTGTGTATGTTAACAAGTGTGATGCAGGATGGGGTAACACATGGACATATACATGGGACTGTCTGTAAAGCCATGAATAGGTAGGTATTACGGAGATGTGTGTGTGTGTGTGTGTTTGTGTGTGTGTGTGTGTGTGTGTGTGTGTGTGTGTGTGTGTGTGTGTGTGTGTGTGTGTGTGTGTGTGTGTGTGTGTACTCTTAAGCAATGCTGTACAGGTTTTAAAGTGTGGTTATTGTTTTCCCCTACAGGTGGGTCAGGGTCCCTCCTGCATCCAATCTGATGTAGGTGTCCATACAGACACCGATGATGATGATGATGATGATGATAATGTTGAGGCACAGGTGGATTTGTCAGGGGCCAACACTGTGCAAACATTTGACATCCCCTCTTTTAGCCAACCCACCCTCGCACACAGTTACAGTGCCTATACACACTCCATCACTAGTGGCCATAGCAGAGGGACAGCTGGCATTAAGTGGCAGTTCACAGAAAAGTGTGGTAATCATGCCTACTGTGTCCAGTTGCAGCGGGCATAGCCAGTTTTCTGGCAGGCTGCCACATAGGCGGATGTCCAAGGGTGCTTGTGGTAGGGCCGCTGGACATCATGCCTCTGGCATAGGCGACATAGATGCAACCAGCAGAAGCATGTTCCAGGCTGCAGTGGTGGTGCAGGCATGTATTGAGTATTACACCAGACAATGCCTTAGGCTGCAGAGGGCTACTCTCGCATCTGTAAGTGACAACCTCTATGAACTGTCAGGTGCCATCCATGCTTCTGCCGAGCAAGTGGATAGATGGCATGATGAGATGATGGCCTTATCAGCCATGCAGTGCCCGTGCTTCAATGTGTGGTGGGGATGCAGAGATGCCCGCATTGATGTGGGTCAGCAACACCAACAGCTGGCAGTCAATGTGGGTGTGCTAGGATACAAAAGGGCTCCCGTAGTGGCAGTAGCAGCCCAGGAAGTGTGCGGGGGTATGCTGTCCACACCACACCACACCACAGCAGGCCATGTGCACGTGGTCCTGGCCAGTCCCAGGAGGGATATGGTACCAGCAGTCAAATGTCATCAGCAGGTGAGAATAGCACTTCAACACCTGTACCTGCAAGTGCCCATGGAACCCCTGGCAGTAACAGTCCACATGCCCATGGCTGGAGGCAGTAAACTGCATACTCTGCCAGGTATGGTCTACAGCTGTCCATAAACACCTGAGTAGGGCAACCACAAGGCAGAACTGTGTGCATGCATACCCACACACTATGCAAGCACACCTAGGACAACCTCATACCTACACACACCACATCAACTCAGCCAGCTCCCCAGAGTACACCTCTCACCCACACACATGGTGACAAATGTATGGCCCACCCTCGGCCTCTAGCAGACCAACACCACATCCTGTGCATATGGTGATACATGTGCCCCATCCCTGTCATCCATACCATTGATGCAGGGACAGGCTGATATGGTTCTGATGCACACTGTGATTGTACACCAGTGTACCACAGTCCTGCAGTGTAACATTTTGTAGGGAGTAGAGTGTGAGGCATATTTGGCAGGTAGTGTAGCCATCCAGAAATGATGCCGTCTAGCTGTTAGTAACACTGCTTAATTGTGGTCTCTAAAATAATATGCAATTGTGTAGGTGTACATGTGTCAGCATGAGGATGTCCTGTGCATATGATGATACCTGTGCCCCATCCCTATCATCCATAATATCAATGCAGGGACATGTTGATATGGTTCAGATGCACATGGTGACTGTACACCAATGTATCACAGTCCTGCAGTGTAACATGTTGCAGGAAGTAGAGTGTGATACATATTTGGCAGGTAGTGTAGCCATCCAGCAATGATGCCGTCTAGCTGTTAGTAACACTGCGTAGTTGTGGTCTCTAAAATGTTATCCATGTGTGTTGTAGGTGTACATATGTCAACACGAGGATGGTCTCCAGTCATATTGCACAATGGAGTATGTCACTGTGCTGACACCATGTCAGTGACATATCTGGGGTACAGTCAAACACATTTCATAGGTTACTATACTGGGTATTGCCTGTACCACATGGACAGGTGGCCCACTGAGGCATGTATACCCCACAACCTGATGTAGACCCATCTACATACACTCACTGTTACTTGCCAACACTGGGACTAGACCCCTACCTAGCAATGTTGTGATACTGATGTGTGTGGCTTACCTTGCACAAACACTGCCTTAACCACTCTGTATCCAACAGACCTTGTTCTGCCTAGCAACAAAATGAACAGCCCTTGCAGGTCTTGAACTCAGGACCCTTAATACTGAAGTCACAACACTTAACCACTATGCTATGACCACTGTGGTGACAGCTGTTGTTTTATCAATATAGCTGTCATTACACATATTGAGTAATATTGAACAATTGCCTTTACTTTCTAGATTGTGTAGTCCTTGTCATTAATATGACTGTTGCATCACATATGTTGTTTTATCATAATGTACACATAGCAGATGCATACAGTGGGATACATGTGGGAAGGTATACACAACTGTGACATTTACTCATGACAGGTATATGGTTGTATACATATCATAGGTGTATAGATGTCTACATGTATATACACAGGTATACACATACATATGTCTGTATACACATCTGTATAGTGCTATATATATATATATATATATATATATATATATATATATATATATATATATATATATATATATATATATATATATGGCCATGTGTACATCTCTTCGTATGTACATATTTATAACTCCCAATGAACCAAGGCAGATAAAACAAAATAAACTCCACAGACAAGGAGAACCAAACCAGAGAGAACTGAAAAAGTACGGCTTTATTGAGCAACAGAAAGAGAAGTCAGTCAAGCGCTTTCGCCAGGTAAATACCTGGCTTTCTCAAGATATAAAACAATACAATTGAAGTGTTTAAATACATAAGCATCTAATCACATGATCCCTAATTAATGTACTAAACATTCAATTAAGTAAATTGTTGAAATGCCCTCACTCAATAAATAAAACTCTTGTATATACATAAGCAATGCTTAAAATAAATAAAACATCGAAAAATCATTAGAAAATCATTAAAAAGTCACTAGAAAATCACTGAAAAATCACTGAAGAAATAATTTACAGATTAAAAAGGTATATGTAAATATGTATAAAAATGTAAATGCAAAAACAGTTGCTAACTATAACCGTAAAATTCATAACCTAGCTTTTCTTAGCTTGAGCACACTAGATATACTAATATTCTCATTGAGACCAGAGGGTCTTGCAGTATTGAGTCCAAGCTGCCATAAAAGCTGTCTGTATTCAAGACGGGTTTCCCAGTCACCTCCCCTGGCGTCCTGTGTCACCTCCTCAAGAACCATAAACTTGAGTTGCATATTGGGGCAAGAAGCTAGATGTTTAAAAAAAGCATGTGTCCTTCTTTTTGGAAATATCATATTGGTGCTCATAGATTCTTTTCCTAAGGGGTCTCTCGGTTTTCCCTATATAAAAACTAAGACATTGTGTACATAGTCCTAGATATACAACCCCTTTTGCCCCACAATTGTAGTAACGATCAGCATCGAATCTGAATTTCCTGGATGGAAGATAAAAGGAGCTATCATTCATGATAAAAGTGCACTGCTTACATGCCCCACATTTGTAAGTGCCAAGTTTAGAAGAATACCCCAAATCCGAAAAATGCTTTCTTTCGAATAAACCTTTTAAATTAACATCCCTTCTTTTCACAAAATTGGGGCGTTCCTGAACTATACCCTTAAAATCATCATGGAGTGTCAAAAGGGGCCAATGTTTTAACACTATGTGTTCCACCTGTTGGGAATCGTCTGAAAATGTATGGATGAAACTATTGTACAAGTTAAATTGTTCAGTTTGTTCAGTCTGCTCGACCCGTTGAAAGCCACTACCTAACAATGGGAAATACTTGGATTGCCTATTATCAATCACTTCTTGGGCCAAATTATTAACTAGAGGAGCTGGGTAACCCCTTTCAAAAAAAAGTTTTTTTAAAAAATCCACTTCCTCAAAAAAATGTTTATCAGTGCTAGACATCTTAGATGCACGAATGAACTGCCCCTTTACTAAACCCTTCTTCTGATGAAAGGGATGGCCACTATAAAAATGCAAATATGAATTAGAGAAAGTGGCTTTCCTGTATAACTTGGACTGAAAAGTATGGTTACAGTAGTCTTTGAATATTGATACATCAAGATAGTTTAGCGTGTCATTACTAACATTGTGAGTAAAAGATAAAAAATGTGTGGTGGAATTAATATAACTCATAAACTCCAAAAAACTGTTCAAGGTTCCATTCCATAATAAACAAATATCATCAAGGTATCGTTTGTAATGGACTATATGTTGTACCCAGTGTGAGGAAAATATGAAGTTGTTCTCCCAGTAGTGCAACACGATGTTAGCATATAATGAGGCGCATGCAGCGCCCATCGCTACAACCTTTTTCTGTTTAAACAATTCACCATTAAAATAAAGAAAATTTTTTCGAGAACATCCTCCATAAGCTCTACAATTAAACTGATAATGTTGGAACCAAGGCCAGATTCAGAGGCCAAAATTTCATTGAACCACTCTAACCCAATGGAGTGGGGAATACTAGGAAACAATTCTACAATGTCGATAGTTATCATGAGTAGGTCAGGATTGAATAACCTTTGTTCGAAAACTTTAAGAAAGTCTCAGGAATCCTTGCATACATGTTGTAATGTAGAGGAAAATTTCTTTATGGTGTAATCAATAAACTTACCCAGTGGTTCTGTGATGCTACCTGCTCCTGAAACAATGGGTCTGAATTTCAAGGGATCTAAACCTTTATGAGTTTTGGGTATCCCAAAAATTACCGGGATCCTAGGTTTGTTAACATGTAAATAGTTATATAACCTTTCGTTAATGGCTCCCTGCAGTAGATGGTCCGATAACAAAAAGCTAATTTTAGAATAAGCTAAATTTACCTCATTCCTGGAAATCAATTCGTATTGTTCAGGATCCTGTAACATGTTGTGGAGGTAGGTGTCATATGCACAATTGTACATCAAGACCACCCCCCCTTCCTTGTCAGGTTTCATCACCCTAACACCATCTTGGATAAAAGACTTCATTAACTGCTGCAACTTAGAATCCAAGTTGGTGGGTGGGGCATGGATCCTGTTGGAGCACTGCTTTCTTAAATCAATCTCCACTAACTCTTCAAAAACTTTGAGGGATGAGTGTAAAAGGGGTTGTAAGTACTAGCCCTTGTAAGCCCCTCCTTGGTGTATAGTTGCCCTTTAAACTGTAATGCAAGGTTCAGGTGTCTGACAAATAATTTAAGGTCCACAAGAGCATTGGTCAAACTGAAAGGACGCAATGGTACAAACTTAAAGCCCTTAGTAAAAAGCTCAATAAAATCTGAAGTTACTTCTAAATCAGTGAAATTAAATATAGTGTAATTGTCCTTCTTTACTACTGTATAATTTTTGTCAGATGATTCCAATGATAAATTCAAGAATTCATGGCCAACCATATTACCTATCTGTGTGACCTGATCCATCCCTGTCGCTGATGTGTTGTGTCCCTGCCCCCTGGTCTGCCCGGGGGATGATGACAATCTTGAAAACTATTCTTATTCACTTTCAGGGCTAACCGTTCACTCCTCCTGGGCAAGTCAGCTGATGGTGTGTCATGAACATAGACAGTGTCATTGTTTCTGTCAACAACCTGTTTAATATTCCATTTACCCTTACCCGGTAACCGGTAAGCCGTTCCCTCCCTGTACTCAATGAGATCGCGTTCCAGCTTTCTAATTTTCCGATTAACTATTTTAACGCAGTATTGGACAACTTCAGTGAAAACATTGTCGTAATTCCTTTTAATACTTAAAAAATTCTTATTTTTAACAACAGAATTATTCAGCGTGTTCACTTCTTTTAACAAACTATGGGCTTTTGCCTCATAATCCTCTATCATGAGGTCTAACATTTCTAAACCAACTTTATCAAATAATACAACAAGTTTGTTGTACAGGTCGGAACCAGGCAAAGCATTGTTCAGGAATTTATAGCAGCGTAGTCCTTTTGGAACACGTTGCACCCGAACACATTCTTTAAGGTAATCAATTTCCACCTGCATACTTTTATAAGCATACAGCTTATCGCTTAAATTGTTAAATTCATTTTCTGTACAAACATTAGAATTAAAGCCGGCTGAAACAGTACCTTGTTTGAAAAGAAATGACTGTTCGGTCCAAGCGTTAAAATTAAAATCCTTTTTGGAGGAATTCAAGTTAATAGCATGGCTGATGTGCTTGCTTCCGGACTGCTCCTGTAGATCGGTGTTAACCAATAAAATCTCGCCAAGAAGTTCCATTGGTGGTGCACCGTTCAGCCCTTGTTTCGGTGATAACGTGGATTTCTTCCTACAGCCCTGCTGCTGGTTGCCAGGCAGCAGGCTAACAGAGCCGTTGGATCCCAGATTAAGTGAATTATTTAGCTGGGTAAGCAAAAACAGTACCTGCTTAAATTCTCCACGAGTGACCGGGGCTTCATCCGGTTCACTTCTAAATAGAAGTGGCATCTGCTGGAAATCAATCTGGTCCACTCCCTCAGCCATGGAAATATAAACCAAGAAATAACTCCCAATGAACCAAGGCAGATAAAACAAAATAAACTCCACGGACAAGGAGAACCAAACCAGAGAGAACTGAAAAAGTACGGCTTTATTGAGCAACAGAAAGAGAAGTCAGTCAAGCGCTTTCGCCAGGTAAATACCTGGCTTTCTCAAGATAAAAAACAATACAATTGAAGTGTTTAAATACATAAGCATCTAATCACGTGATCCCTAATTAATGTACTAAACATTCAATTAAGTAAATTGTTGAAATGCCCTCACTCAATAAATAAAACTCCTGTATATACATAAGCAATGTTTAAAATAAATAAAACATTGAAAAATCATTAGAAAATCATTAAAAAGTTGCTAGAAAATCACTGAAAAATCACTGAAGAAATAATTTACAGACTAAAAAGGTATATGTAAATATGCATAAAAATGTAAATGCAAAAACAGTTGCTAACTATAACCGTAAAATACATAACCTAGCTTTTCTTAGCTTGAGCACACTAGATATATTAATATTCTCATTGAGACCAGGGGGTCTTGCAGCATTGAGTCTAAGCTGCCATAAAAGCTCTCTGTATTCAAGACGGGTTTCCCAGTCACCTCCCCTGGTGTCCTGTGACACCTGTTCAAGAACCATAAACTTGAGTTGCATATTTGGACAAGAAGCTAGATGTTTAAAATAAGCATTTGTGTCCTTCTTTTTGGAAATATCATTTTGGTGCTTATAGATTCTTTTCCTAAGGGGTTTCTCGGTTTTCCCTATATAAAATCTAAGACATTGTGTACATCGTCCTAAATATACAACCCATTTTGCCCCACAATTGTAGTAACGATCAGCATCGAATCTGAATTTCCTGGATGGAAGATAAAAGGAGCTATCATTTATGATAAAAGTGCACTGCTTACATGCCCCACATTTGTAAGTGCCAAGTTTAGAAGAATACCCCAAATCCGAAAAATGCTTTCTTTTGAATAAACCTTTTAAATTAACATCCCTTCTTTTCACAAAATTGGGGCGTTCCTGAACCATACCCTTAAAATCATCATGGAGTGTCAAAAGGGGCCAATGTTTTAACACTATGTGCTCCACCTGTTGGGAATCCTCTGAAAATGTATGGATGAAACTATTGTACAAGTTAAATTGTTCAGTTTGTTCAGTCTGCTCGACCCATTGAAAGCCACTACCTAACAATGGGAAATACTTGGATTGCCTATTATCAATCACTTCTTGGGCCAAATTATTAACTAGAGGAGCTGGGTAACCCCTTTCAAAAAAAAGTTTTTTTAAAAAATCCACTTCCTCAAAAAAATGTTTATCAGTGCTAGACATCTTAGATGCACGAATGAACTGCCCCTTTACTAAACCCTTCTTCTGATGAAAGGGATGGCCACTATAAAAATGCAAATATGAATTAGAGAAAGTGGCTTTCCTGTATAACTTGGACTGAAAAGTATGGTTACAGTAGTCTTTGAATATTGATACATCAAGATAGTTTAACGTGTCATTACTAACATTGTGAGTAAAAGATAAAAAATGTGTGGTGGAATTAATATAACTCATAAACTCCAAAAAACTATTCAAGGTTCCATTCCATAATAAACAAATATCATCAAGGTATCGTTTGTAATGGACTATGTGTTGTACCCATTGTGTGGAAAATATGAAGTTGTTTTCCCAGTAGTGCAACACGATGTTAGCATATAATGAGGCGCATGCAGCGCCCATCGCTACAACCTTTTTCTGTTTAAACAATTCACCATTAAAATAAAGAAAATTTTTTCAAGAACAACCTCCATAAGCTCTACAATTAAACTGATAATGTTGGAACCAAGGCCAGATTCAGAGGCCAAAATTTCATTGAACCACTCTAACCCAATGGAGTGGGGAATACTAGGAAACAATTCTACAGTGTCGATAGTTATCATGAGTAGGTCAGGATTGAATAACCTTTGTTCGAAACCTTTAAGAAAGTCTCAGGAATCCTTGCATACATGTTGTAATGTAGAGGAAAATTTCTTTATGGTGTAATCCATAAACTTACCCAGTGGTTCTGTGATGCTACCTGCTCCTGAAACAATGGGTCTGAATTTCAAGGGATCTAAACCTTTATGAGTTTTGGGTATCCCAAAAATTACCGGGATCCTAGGTTTGTTAACATGTAAATAGTTATATAACCTTTCGTTAATGGCTCCCTGCAGTAGATGGTCCAATAAGAAAAAGCTAATTTTAGAATAAGCTAAATTTACCTCATTCCTGGAAATCAATTCGTATTGTTCAGGATCCTGTAACATGCTGTGGAGGTAGGTGTCATATGCACAATTGTACATCAAGACCACCCCCTCTCCCTTGTCAGGTTTCATCACCCTAACACCATCTTGGATAAAAGACTTGATTAACTGCTGCAACTTAGAATCCAAGTTGGTGGGTGGGGCATGGATCCTGTTGGAGCACTGCTTTCTTAAATCAATCTCCACTAACTCTTCAAAAACTTTGAGGGATGAGTGTAAAGGGGGGTTGTAAGTACTAGCCCTTGTAAGCCCCTCCTTGGTGTATAGTTGCCCTTTAAACTGTAATGCAAGGTTCAGGTGTCTGACAAATAATTTAAGGTCCACAAGAGCATTGGTCAAACTGAAAGGACGCAATGGTACAAACAGAAAGCCCTTAGTAAAAAGCTCAAAAAAATCTGAAGTTACTTCTAAATCAGTGAAATTAAATATAGTGTAATTGTCCTTCTTTACTACTGTATAATTTTTGTCAGATGATTCCAATGATAAATTCAAGAATTCATGGCCAACCATATTACTTATCTGTGTGACCTGATCCATCCCTGTCGCTGATGTGTTGTGTCCCTGCCCCTTGGTCTTCCCGGGGGATGATGAAAATCCTGAAAACTATTCTTATTCACTTTCAGGGCTAACCGTTCACTCCTCCTGGGCAAGTCAGCTGATGGTGTGTCATGAACATAGACAGTGTCATTGTTTCTGTCAACAACCTGTTTAATATTCCATTTACCCTTACCCGGTAACCGGTAAGCCGTTCCCTCCCTGTACTCAATGAGATCGCGTTCCAGCTTTCTAATTTTCCGATTAACTATTTTAACGCAGTATTGGACAACTTCAATGAAAACATTGTCGTAATTCCTTTTAATACTTAAAAAATTCTTATTTTTAACAACAGAATTATTCAGCGTGTTCACTTCTTTTAACAAACTATGGGCTTTTGCCTCATAATCCTCTATCATGAGGTCTAACATTTCTAAACCAACTTTATCAAATAATACAACAAGTTTGTTGTACAGGTCGGAACCAGGCAAAGCATTGTTCAGGAATTTATAGCAGCGTAGTCCTTTTGGAACACGTTGCACCCGAACACATTCTTTAAGGTAATCAATTTCCACCTGCATACTTTTATAAGCATACAGCTTATCGCTTAAATTGTTAAATTCATTTTCTGTACAAACATTAGAATTAAAGCTGGCTGAAACAGTACCTTGTTTGAAAAGAAATGACTGTTTGGTCCAAGCGTTAAAATTAAAATCCTTTTTGGAGGAATTCAAGTTAATAGCATGGCTGATGTGCTTGCTTCCGGACTGCTCCTGTAGATCGGTGTTAACCAATAAAATCTCGCCAAGAAGTTCCATTGGTGGTGCACCGTTCAGCCCTTGTTTCGGTGATAATGTGGATTTCTTCCTACAGCCCTGCTGCTAGTTGCCAGGCAGCAGGCTAACAGAGCCGTTGGATCCCAGATTAAGTGAATTATTTAGCTGGGTAAGCAAAAACAGTACCTGCTTAAATTCTCCACGAGTGACCGGGGCTTCATCCGGTTCACTTCTAAATAGAAGTGGCATCTGCTGGAAATCAATCTGGTCCGCTCCCTCAGCCATGGAAATATAAACCAAGAAATAACTCCCAATGAACCAAGGCAGATAAAACAAAATAAACTCCATGGACAAGGAGAACCAAACCAGAGAGAACTGAAAAAGTACGGCTTTATTGAGCAACAGAAAGAGAAGTCAGTCAAGCGCTTTCACCAGGTAAATACCTGGCTTTCTCAAGATAAAAAACAATACAATTGAAGTGTTTAAATACATAAGCATCTAATCACGTGATCCCTAATTAATGTACTAAACATTCAATTAAGTAAATTGTTGAAATGCCCTCACTCAATAAATAAAACTCCTGTATATACATAAGCAATGCTTAAAATAAATAAAACATTGAAAAATCATTAGAAAATCATTAAAAAGTTGCTAGAAAATCACTGAAAAATCACTGAAGAAATAATTTACAGACTAAAAAGGTATATGTAAATATGCATAAAAATGTAAATGCAAAAACAGTTGCTAACTATAACCGTAAAATACATAACCTAGCTTTTCTTAGCTTGAGCACACTAGATATATTAATATTCTCATTGAGACCAGGGGGTCTTGCAGCATTGAGTCTAAGCTGCCATAAAAGCTCTCTGTATTCAAGACGGGTTTCCCAGTCACCTCCCCTGGCGTCCTGTGACACCTGTTCAAGAACCATAAACTTGAGTTGCATATTTGGACAAGAAGCTAGATGTTTAAAAAAAGCATTTGTGTCCTTCTTTTTGGAAATATCATTTTGGTGCTCATAGATTCTTTTCCTAAGGGGTTTCTCGGTTTTCCCTATATAAAAACTAAGACATTGTGTACATCGTCCTAGATATACAACCCCTTTTGCCCCACAATTGTAGTAACGATCAGCATCGAATCTGAATTTCCTGGATGGAAGATAAAAGGAGCTATCATTTATGATAAAAGTGCACTGCTTACATGCCCCACATTTGTAAGTGCCAAGTTTAGAAGAATACCCCAAATCCGAAAAATGCTTTCTTTTGAATAAACCTTTTAAATTAACATCCCTTCTTTTCACAAAATTGGGGCGTTCCTGAACCATACCCTTAAAATCATCATGGAGTGTCAAAAGGGGCCAATGTTTTAACACTATGTGCTCCACCTGTTGGGAATCCTCTGAAAATGTATGGATGAAACTATTGTACAAGTTAAATTGTTCAGTTTGTTCAGTCTGCTCGACCCATTGAAAGCCACTACCTAACAATGGGAAATACTTGGATTGCCTATTATCAATCACTTCTTGGGCCAAATTATTAACTAGAGGAGCTGGGTAACCCCTTTCAAAAAAAAGTTTTTTTAAAAAATCCACTTCCTCAAAAAAATGTTTATCAGTGCTAGACATCTTAGATGCATGAATGAATGGCCCCTTTACTAAACCCTTCTTCTGATGAAAGGGATGGCCACTATAAAAATGCAAATATGAATTAGAGAAAGTGGCTTTCCTGTATAACTTGGACTGAAAAGTATGGTTACAGTAGTCTTTGAATATTAATACATCAAGATAGTTTAGCGTGTCATTACTAACATTGTGAGTAAAAGATAAAAAATGTGTGGTGGAATTAATATAACTCATAAACTCCAAAAAACTATTCAAGGTTCCATTCCATAATAAACAAATATCATCAAGTTATCATTTGTAATGGACTATATGTTGTACCCAGTGTGTGGAAAATATGAAGTTGTTCTCCCGGTAGTGCAACACGATGTTAGCATATAATGAGGCGCATGCAGCGCCCATCGCTACACCCTTTTTCTGTTTAAACAATTCACCATTAAAATAGACATTGGCCCCTTTTGACACTCCATGATGATTTTAAGGGTATAGTTCCGTAAAGCCCCAATTTTGTGAAAAGAAGGGATGTTAATTTAAAAGGTTTATTCAAAAGAAAGCATTTTTCGGATTTGGGGTATTCTTCTAAACTTGGCCCTTACAAATGTGGGGCATGTAAGCAGTGCACTTTTATCATGAATGATAGCTCCTTTTATCTTCCATCCAGGAAATTCAGATTCAATGCTGATCGTTACTACAATTGTGGGGCAAAAGGGGTTGTATATCTAGGACGATGTACACAATGTCTTAGTTTTTATATAGGGAAAACCGAGAAACCCCTTAGGAAAAGAATCTATGAGCACCAAAATGATATTTCCAAAAAGAAGGACACAAATGCTTTTTTTAAACATCTAGCTTCTTGCCCCAATATGCAACTCAAGTTTATGGTTCTTGAACAGGTGATACAGGACGCCAGGGGAGGTGACTGGGTAACCCGTCTTGAATACAGAGAGCTTTTATGGCAGCTTAGACTCAATGCTGCAAGACCCCCTGGTCTCAATGAGAATATTAGTATATCTAGTGTGCTCAAGCTAAGAAAAGCTAGGTTATGTATTTTACGGTTATAGTTAGCAACTGTTTTTGCATTTACATTTTTATACATATTTACATATACCTTTTTAATCTGTAAATTATTTCTTCAGTGATTTTTCAGTGATTTTCTACCAACTTTTTAATGATTTTCTAATGATTTTTCAATGTTTTATTTATTTTAAGCATTGCTTATGTATATACAGGAGTTTTATTTGTTGAGTGAGGGGATTTCAACAATTTACTTAATTGAATGTTTAGTACATTAATTAGGGATCACGTGATTAGATGCTTATGTATTTAAACACTTCAGTTGTATTGTTTTTTATCTTGAGAAAGCCAGGTATTTACCTGGTGAAAGCGCTTGACTGACTTCTCTTTCTGTTGCTCAATAAAGCCGTACTTTTTCAGTTCTCTCTGATTTGGTTCTCCTTGTCCGTGGAGTTTATTTTGTTTTATCTGCCTTGGTTCGTTGGGAGTTATTTCTTGGTTTATATTTCCATGGCTGAAGGAGCGGACCAGATTGATTTCCAGGAGACGCCACTTCTATTTAGAAGTGAACCGGATGAAGCCCCGGTCACTCGTGGAGAATTTAAGCAGGTACTGTTTTTGCTTACCCAGCTAAATAATTTGCTTAATCTGGGATCTAATGACTCTGTTAGCCTGCTGCCTGGCAACCAGCAGCAGGGCTGTAGGAAGAAATCCACGTTATCACCGAATCAAGGGCTGAATGGTGCACTACCAACGGAACTTCGTGGCGAGATTTTATTGGTTAACACCGATCTACAGGAGCAGTCCGGAAGCAAGCACATCAGCCATGCTATTAACTTGAATTCCTCCAAAAAGGATTTTAATTTTAACGCTTGGACCGAGCAGTCATTTCTTTTCAAACAAGGTACTGTTTCAGCCGGCTTTAATTTTGCAGAAAATGAATTCAACAATTTAAGCGATAAGCTGTATGCTTATAAAAGTATGCAGTTGGAAATTGATTACCTTAAAGAATGTGTTCGCATTGTGTTCGGGTGCAACGCGTTCCAAAAGGACTATGCTGCTATAAATTCCCGAACAATGCTTTGCCTGGTTCTGACCTGTACAACAAACTTGTTGTATTATTTGATAAAGTTGGTTTAGAAATGTTAGACCTCATGATAAAGGATTATGAGGCAAAAGCCCATAGTTTGTTAAAAGAAGTGAACACGCTGAATAATTCTGTTGTTAAAAATAAGAATTTTTGTAGTATTAAAAGGAATTACGACAATGTTTTCAATGAAGTTGACCAATACTGCGTTAAAATAGTTAATCAGAAAATTAGAAAGCTGGAACGCGATCTCATTGAGTACAGGGAGGGAACGGCTTACCGGTTACCGGGTAAGGGTAGATGGAATATTAAACAGGTTGTTGACAGAAACAATGACACTGTCTATGTTCATGACACACCATCAGCTGACTTGCCCAGGAGGAGTGAACGCTTAGCCCTGAAAGTGAATAAGAATAGTTTTCAGGATTTTCATCATCCCACGGGCAGACCAGGGGGCAGGGACACAACACATCAGCAACAGGGATGGATCAGGTCACACAGATAGGTAATATGGTTGGCCATGAATTCTTGAATTTATCATTGGAATCATCTGACAAAAATTATACAGTAGTAAAGAAGGACAATTACACTATATTTAATTTCACTGATTTAGAAGTAACTTCAGATTTTATTGAGCTTTTTACTAAGGGCTTTCAGTTTGTACCATTGCGTCCTTTCAGTTTGACCAATGCTCTTGTGGACCTTAAATTATTTGTCAGACACCTGAACCTTGCATTACAGTTTAAAGGGCAACTATACACCAAGGAGGGGCTTACAAGGGCTAGTACTTACAACCCCTTTTACACTCATCCCTCAAAGTTTTTGAAGAGTTAGTGGAGATTGATTTAAGAAAGCAGTGCTCCAACAGGATCCATGCCCCACCCACCAACTTGGATTCTAAGTTGCAGCAGTTAATGAAGTCTTTTATCCAAGATGGTGTTAGGGTGATGAAACCTGACAAGGAAGGGGGGGTGGTCTTGATGTACAATTGTGCATATGACACCTACCTCCACAACATGTTACAGGATCCTGAACAATACGAATTGATTTCCAGGAATGAGGTAAATTTAGCTTATTCTAAAATTAGCTTTTTGTTATCGGACCATCTACTGCAGGGAGCCATTAACGAAAGGTTATATAACTATTTACATGTTAACAAACCTAGGATCCCGGTAATTTTTGGGATACCCAAAACTCATAAAGGTTTAGATCCCTTGAAATTCAGACCCATTGTTTCAGGATTAGGTAGCATCACAGAACCACTGGGTAAGTTTATTGATTACACCATAAAGAAATTTTCCTCTACATTACAACATGTATGCAAGGATTCCTGAGACTTTCTTAAAGGTTTCGAACAAAGGTTATTCAATCCTGACCTACTCATGATAACTATCGACATTGTAGAATTGTTTCCTAGCATTCTCCACTCCATTGGGTTAGAGTGGTTCAATGAAATTTTGGCCTCTGAATCTGGCCTTAGTTCCAACATTATCAGTTTAATTGTAGAGCTTATGGAGGTTGTTCTCGAAAACAATTTCCTTTATTTTAATGGTGAATTGTTTAAACAGAAAAAGGGTGTAGCGATGGGCACTGCATTCACCTCATTATATGCTAACATCGTGTTGCACTACTGGGAGAACAACTTCATATTTTCCACACAATGGGTACAACACATAGTCCATTATAAACAATACCTTGATGATATTTGTTTATTATGGAATGGAACCTTGAATAGTTTTTTGGAGTTTATAAGTTATATTAATTCCACCACACATTTTTTATCTTTTACTCACAATGTTAGTAATGACACGTTAAATTATCTTGATGTATCAATATTCAAAGACTACTGTAACCATACTTTTCAGTCCAAGTTATACAGGAAAGCCACTTTCTCTAATTCATATTTGCATTTTTATAGTGGCCATCCCTTTCGTCAGAAGAAGGGTTTAGTAAAGGGGCCGTTCATTCATGCATCTAAGATGTCTAGCACTGATAAACATTTTTTTGAGGAAGTGGATTTTTTAAAAAAACTTTTTTTTGAAAGGGGTTACCCAGCTCCTCTAGTTAATAATTTGGCCCAAGAAGTGATTGATAATAGGCAATCCAAGTATTTCCCGTTGTTAGGTAGTGGCTTTCAACGGGTCGATCAGACTGAACAAACTGAACAATTTAACTTGTACAATAGTATCATCCATACATTTTCAGACGATTCCCAACAGGTGGAACACATAGTGTTAAAACATTGGCCCCTTTTGACACTCCATGATGATTTTAAGGGTATGGTTCAGGAACGCCCCAATTTTGTGAAAAGAAGGGATGTTAATTTAAAAGGTTTATTCAAAAGAAAGCATTTTTCGGATTTGGGGTATTCTTCTAAACTTGGCACTTACAAATGTGGGGCATGTAAGCAGTGCACTTTTATCATAAATGATAGCTCCTTTTATCTTCCATCCAGGAAATTCAGATTCGATGCTGATCGTTACTACAATTGTGGGGCAAAAGGGGTTGTATATCTAGGACGATGTACACAATGTCTTAGTTCTTATATAGGGAAAACCGAGAGACCACTTAGGAAAAGAATCTATGAGCACCAAAATGATATTTCCAAAAAGAAGGACACATGCTTTTTTTAAACATCTAGCTTCTTGTCCCAATATGCAACTCAAGTTTATGGTTCTTGAACAGGTGTCACAGGACGCCAGGGGAGGTGACTGGGAAACCCGTCTTGAATACAGACAGCTTTTATGGCAGCTTAGACTCAATGCTGCAAGACCCCCTGGTCTCAATGAGGATATTAATATATCTAGTGTGCTCAAGCTAAGAAAAGCTAGGTTATGTATTTTACGGTTATAGTTAGCAACTGTTTTTGCATTTACATTTTTATACATATTTACATATACCTTTTTAATCTGTAAATTATTTCTTCAGTGATTTTTCAGTGATTTTCTAGTGACTTTTTAATGATTTTCTAATGATTTTTCGATGTTTTATTTATTTTAAGCATTGCTTATGTATATACAGGAGTTTTCTTTATTGAGTGAGGGCATTTCAACAATTTACTTAATTGAATGTTTAGTACATTAATTAGGGATCACGTGATTAGATGCTTATGTATTTAAATACTTCAATTGTATTGTTTTTTATCTTGAGAAAGCCAGGTATTCACCTGGTGAAAGCGCTTGACTGACTTCTCTTTCTGTTGCTCAATAAAGCCGTACTTTTTCAGTTCTCTCTGGTTTGGTTTTCCTTGTCCGTGGAGTTTATTTTGTTTTATGTACATATGTATACATATCTATACATATATGTATCTTTACATATGTGTATATATAGGTATATGTATATGTACATATAGATATATGTGTATATACCTATATATGTATGCACATCCTATGTGTACAGATATGCCTACAAACATGTAAGCCAATACGGTAACATACAGTGGAGCAGCATGTAACATGAGATTGAACAGGACCTATAACAATGACATCTACCACAGTCTGTACACAGGCTAAAGAACATATTAACAATACACACGCTGTCAACATTCACCATAGGTACACAGACCTCAGTACTGCACAAATGACCACAGACTGTCCAGGTTATGTCATCAAATAGAACCCCTACTGTACATAATGTGTAGCTTTCTGATATCTCGCTGGCTTGCTATCAGATATGATGACACTAATGATGGTGTACAGCACATATGCACCTCTTAATGCACGACATATGTACAAAGGTTGACAGAGCAGTGGCTGGAAGCACATATACAGGGCCAGTATTGACATGTTGCTGTGATAACCTCATACATTTACTGTTGTAACAAGGTTTGTTGCAACATATGTCCTATGAGGGATATGAAGTCAGTAACTGTCACGGCTTTCACCATCTACAGACTGCAATCCTCACACTACCTTCTACAGTTCACAGATACATGCTCTGTGGGTAGCACATGAAACCAAGGGCACAACACACTGCCCAGTCTGCAGATGACCCTGCAGATGCAGATTTCTCATAAACATAGAACTGACATGGCAGTTATTAAAACATGTAGGATAGCCATATCCACACACACACTGTTAAACCAGCAATACTCCACATGCAGTATAGCAGCACTTACAGTCTGTAGTCAGGTCAGGCACATCCCCCTCCTGTGTTTTGCCCTGTTTCCACAGTGTATGCTGTTAGAGGTAAATCCCCAGTCCATCTGAGATGCTCTTTGCCAAACAACAGATCTAGTTCCTGCTCACAGTGAATAAAAAAGGCCAACACCAACATGATGTTCCTAAATATTGGAGTGTGTTTCCATGCAATTGGCTATGGGAATGTTACCACAGCTGTTCCACATGCAATCAGCTAGGGGAGGGCTGCAATTTCAGCTGATCATGTGCATCACTGAAAATACACATGCTGCTGCCTAAGCAAAGCCGGTGCAGCTCTCCACATCCACCAGAGAGGGAGTGAGAGAGGCAGACAGAGTCAAAGACATGTCAGGGGGGAGATGGAGTGTAAAATCTAAGCAGGTTTGTGTCATAAACCTACCAGCATAGGGTATCAAACCCCTGCTGACTGGGTCGTGATATCCCATATTCTATGCAGTTATTGCATGTGCCACATAGGTTACATGTTGTGGAGCCCTTAGAACGTATATGTGTTGGTGAGTGACATCTGCAACAGGGATATGGTAGCTATACAGTAGGTGTAGTACATGTGCCTGTCCACATGTACAGTTGCCAGCGACAACACAGCCACATTCTCACAGGGACACACACACATTGAGACACTTAGCAGGGCCAGGAATACAACCCATCACTAGTAAGATTGCCACAACACAATACTGTGCAGGTATCACATGCACCACAGGGGTCATACAGAGGTGATATGGGCAAAGGGTATGAGGAAGTGTCTGACATCAGACATCATGCTTCAGTATGCCAATGGGGGTTGTAGTGAGTGTGGATGTGATCAAACGCATCATACAACACACACACAAGCACACAAGGTGCCAGTACTGACATGCATGGGTACATTTCTGCATGTGTGTGTGGTTTCAAATGTGCCAGATGGCTATACAAGGCTAGGTGATGGGTATACCTTGGCATCAGGCCACATGATGATGGTCAGCATTGTGGCTCAGGGCTGTGGTTTCTGCATTTGCCCACACATGTGGGTATTGTATCCCCCATTGAGTCACCTGGGTGACTATTGTTTGTGGCAATGCTGTGCATCACTTGCCATGTATGTGTTTCTTAGTCCATGATATGGACTGTGTCTGGGATGTGCACACCTCCCACATGCAAGTACAGTGACATGTGGAACCGTAACTGGGGTGTCTGGCCCATGATGTGTACACAGATTATCAGCAGATGTGCCGGTGGGAACTGGTAATGGACAGCAGGTTTACCCTGCACCTACATTGATAGCATGCTAATAGCATTCCCTGGTGTCAGTGGCATCTGTCCATACAGAGCATGTTTTCAGGCATGGTATGTCCTTTGTGAGTCACATGTGATGGCACCACAGGTGCTGTAACTGTCCGGTGGGGAACATGGGGAAGGTGCACTGTCTGCATGTATGTGCCTATTGGACAGATGGACAGGGTGCCATGCCCTTTGTAGCCCACTGCAATCACTCCATAGTTACTATCAGTGGCTAATATGCAGTGTACTACCCACATATTGGCTGTTGCCTAGGCATGTGTGTGTGTGTGTGTATGGGACATAGTTTGAGAGTGTGCTCTGAGTAATATTGGGGTTGCTAACTGTGATTGCCTGGCCTTGATGTCATGTATGGGTATGTATTTGCACCCCAGAATCTTGGCTATTTCACATCTGTTATCTCTGTATGGTGGACATTGTGATATATACTAGGGCCACTATATATGAAATTTGCAAAACCCACTCCATATTGGGCCCAGGGATCACACACTCACACCCACCTCCACACAGGATTCAAGTTACACTCACATACACACCTGTCACATCTGGGAGTAGAACCCCTACCTAACTAGTTTATTACATTACAGCTCTACGCAGGTATAGTACGCGCCATGGAGATTACTGGAGTACCTCTTCCTCAAAGGTGTTTATCACATTGGATGACATCAGCAGGATTGGCAAAGTAGGACATCCGACTTGTAGTGAGGCCAAAATACATAGTGACACACACACAAAACATCCTCAACCAACATGTGTGGGAATAGAACCCCTAACAGAGGTCTATATCACATTACAGCATGGAGCTGTTGTAGGACACATCACGTGGACTGCTGGAGGACTCTTTCCCCAAAGGTTTATTTCACAATGAATGACCTCAGCAGGATTGCCAAAGTAGGGCATTTGAAATGTACTGAGTGTGACTAGCCTAAAATGCATTGCTCCCTGCACAGACATTTGAACATACACAAAACATCCAAAATCACCATGGGTGGGTATGGAACCCTACCAGAGGTCCCTATCACACTACAGCAGTGTGCAGTTACAGGACATGCTATGGAGATTACTGGGTTACATGCTTCCCAGAGGTGTATTTCTAGGTGGCTGACATCAGCAGCCTTGCCAAAGATGAGCATTTGAATTGTAGGGAGTGTGACTACCCAAAAATGCATTGCTCTCTACACAGACACACACACACACACACACACACACACACACACACACACTTGCCATATTTGGGATTAGAACAGCTACCTAACTAATCACACTACAGCAGTATGCAGTTACAGGATGCACTATGGAGATTACTGGGCTAGATCCTTCCCAGGGGTGTATTTCTAGGTGGATGACATTGGCAGTCTTGCCAAAGATGAGCATTTGAATTGTAGGGAGTGTGACTACCCTAAAAAGCATTGCTCTCTACACAGACAGACAGGCACACACAAACATGCACCCACACACACACACACACACACACACACACACACACACACACACACACACACACACACACACACACACACACACACACACACACACACACACACACACACACAGTTGCCATGTCTGGAAATAGAATTCCTACCTAAGTATTTTATCACACTACAGCAATATGAAGTTATGGTACATGCCATGGAGATTACTGGGCTATAACTCTCCCAAGGGTGTATTTCACAGTGGATGACCTCAGCAGGCTTGTCATAGTAGGGCTATGGAGAGGGCAGTGTGTGTGCATGGGCCATAACCCATTCATCTAGAGGTTGACACGCAACATGCGGGCACACACAGGGTCATAATTCACAGGTACGTGTATACAGCTGCTAGATGACTACTTCCTTGTACAGTCAAGTTTCACAGCTGGCAGGTGCACCAATAGTCTGTAATGCTGACAGATACTGGTGGCTAGTATCTGCAATGAGTGATATCTGAACCTCATGTGTTTGGAGCCGTTTGGCTGCGTGCTGGGTGGGACAGGCCTAGAAGACTCCTTATCACAGTCACCCTCTTCCACACATCTATGTACATCTATCTTTGGCTTATTATAATGTGTTGTCCTTACATATATGTCTGTATTCCTATCCACTGTGTGTGCAAGGCATGTGTGGTGCATTCTGGCGAGTGTCTGCACTAACAACTGCAACTGCCAGATATGTCTGGTCACTGATGTTTGCAGACATGGCCTTCATGTGTTTAGGTGTGTGAGCATGCCCAGTATGACCTTTCAGTATGTTGTTGACTGACATTGCCTTCATTTCTCTAAGTGTGTGAGCATGCCCAGTATGGGCTTCTGTATTTAATGTGTGGATCGAGTCCAGGTAGTTTGTACTGCAGTGCTGACCTTGGTGTTGTACACCGACAGGTGGCATGCTGTTTCTGCAGGGTATCCATCAAGCATTTGGCATTGACTGTTCCTACATTTCTGCATAGGATGGGGGAGCTCGGACAACTATTTCTACATTTCTACACAGGATGTGGGGACACACTTGACTGTTATTACATTACTACATGGGGAGGGGGGCACACCGGTCTATTTCTACATGTCTACACAGGGTTGAGGGACACACCTAACTGTTATTACATTACTATGTAGGATGTGGGGGGCATACGTGACACTTGTACACATTTGCTATGACTGTACTGGTATGTCAGGTACTCCATTTCATTCTGTATTGTTAACTATCATGCTGACTAGAGGCATACCAGTGTACTACAGATCGTGGCTTTGGTTGCCCTACCTATTATTGTCTGACTTCCCTACCCTTCAGAACTAACATCCCACTGCCTGCCCTGCTGTAGTCTGTCTGTGTAGGCCTGGGGGGGAGGTAAACCATAACCATTGTTCAGGCACCATGGCACAGGCTCTGTATGGGTTTGTCTACATCTGTCCTGTTGGCTGAGACTGTTGTTGGGTATGTGAACCGCCCTGACTGGCATGTGTGGGTCATATGGACAAACATGTCACTCAGCACATTTCCTAAGTTCATAGGTTCATAAGTAGGTAATAGGCTATCTGCCCAAAGGCATTTATAAGCCTAGCCAGAATGTGTTGGCTTTCGCCACCTCCTTAGATTAGTTCCCTGTGCCTCTGTCCAGCAGAGCCACTGAAGTGATCCCCGAGGTAAACTTCCTGTTTCCCATCTACTCATCAAGGTTTCTCTTGAAGAGTGTTAGTGAGGAGCTTTGTCTAATGTAGATTGGAATCTTGTTCCAGAGCATGGGAAGTCTCTGGGACAGGAATCTATCCCTCCAGCACATCCTATTTATTGTTGTGGTGAGGTTTAGATCCCTAGAGCATGTGGCTCGAGGAGATATAGTTTTCTTTAGGTGGTGCATGTCCATCAATTCTGGTTTGGACATGGCCTTGTATGTCAGGCAGAGATCACCTCTGAGTAGGCGGTAAGCAACCAAGTACAGCTGGAGTTTCTTCAGTCGAGCTGCATAGGGCATCTGTTTGAGGCCAGTGATCCTCTTGGTGAGGTACTTCTGTGGTCTTTCCAGCTGTTGCAGGTGTCTTGTAAGGTACATCCCAAATGGAACATTGTACTCTATGATGGGTCTGATGATTCATGTGCAGAGGGGCACAATGACCTCCTTTGATCTGGATGCAAACCACTTTGTGATTAGGTGGGCCACATAGAAGGATTTTCTAACCACTTTGACAATGTGATTATCAAAGGAGAGATTACGATCTACTTGGGTCCCCAAATCCCTTATTTCATCTTCCGTATTTACGGGGCTATCACCTATGTGGTAATTTGTGGGTACCTTGCTTTTTCCAAAGGGGATGACTATGCACTTTTTGGCATTTAGTTTGAGGCCATGGTTTTAACACCAGGTATCTGTCTCAGTGAGACCCTTTTGGGGGATGTCTGTGTCAGCCGGAGAGTAAATTATAGCCTCTAGTTTGCAGTCGTCTGTGAACTTGGTCAGCCATAGTCCTCCTGTGCTTGCCTGTACCTCTGAGATGTATATGCTGAACAGGAGGGGTCCTGGGACTGTACCCTGGAGAATGCCACTTGTAACAGGTTTAGAGTCAGACCTAGCAACCGCAACTCTTACCATGTGGGTTTTGTCTGTGAGCCAGTTGGCAACCCATCTCGTGACATAGGGGTTTGTGTTCAGGCTGTTGAGCTTGTCTATAATACCAGAATGTTGAATGATGTCAAAGGCCTTTGTGAGGTCTAGGTACGCTGTGTGGACCACCTTTCCCTCGTCTATAGCCTTGGTAACTGTCTCAAAGAAGTCCACCAGGTTTAGGAGGCATGCTCTGCCCTTAACAAAGCCAAACTGGGTAGGGTCCACTGTTTAGAGGTTCCCAATGTCTCTGTTAATGAGATCCATGATGATGCACTCCATAGCCTTGCAGACCAAGCTAATCAGGCTTATAGGGTGATAGTTCCCGGTTTCTGTTGTGGCTCCACCTTTGTGGAGTGGAATAACTGTTGTTGTGCACCACTCTATGGGCACCTAGCCTGTGGAGAGGCTGAGTGTTTAGGTGAGGGGTTAGTTCATCTTTGAGCTCATGTAGGACGCAGCCTGGAACACCGTCCGGTCCCATTGATGCTGTGTTTTTGGCTTTGGAGAGGGCTTGTTTTAACCTGAGTGTCTGTGATTTCAGGGGCATTACATTCTTCTGGTATGGTTATGGGCCATTTTGGGGGTGAGAGGGGGTGGAGTTTGCACTGAACCTGTCTGCCAGGATGTTAGATATATCGGTCAGTTCAGTGTATTTTGAGCCTTTCTCCACTAACTCCGGGCAGATCTGGGAATTGCCACTTAGATTCTTGACATAGCTAAAGAATGCCTTGTGGTTATCTTTGGAGTCCTTGGTAATTTTTCTTTTGAAGCTAGCCTTGGATGATTTTATGAGGGATCATAGTTTCTTGCTGATACTGATTAGGGATGTCTTCCTCTCTTGGGATTTTACTCTTTTCTGTACCAGTTTCCTACTTCTATTGTATAGCTTGTTTATGACAGGGGTCCACCAGACTGGTTTCCTTTTCTTGGAGGAGTGAGTCTTGGTTTTGCTTGGGATAGCAAGATCCATGCATTCTTGTAGGTGCCCATAGAGTGCATTAGTAAAGGACTTTGCAGCTTGAGCAACGTTATCCTTTAGCATGGGGGATTTGAAACTTTCCACCTCGGTCTTAAGTAACGTGAAGTTTGCTTTTGAAAAGGTTTTCACGGTGGTTTCTTTGACCGGGGGTGGAGGCGGAATGTGGATATCCAGAGTGATTAGTTTATGGTCAGATCTAACCAGTGAGGGGTTGACCTCCGGTGCGGAACACCAGTCGCCCATGTTGGTGATGACCAGGTCCAATATGTTGTCACCTCTGGTGGGGGTGTTGACCAGTTGATCCAGGGCATTTGAGTTTATAGATTCTAGGAAATATTGGGCAAGGGAGTTAGTACTTGAGTAGTTCTCCCAGTTAATGTTTGGGTAATTGAAATCACCCAATATCAGGATGTTTGGTAGGACCTTTTTGTTTCGCAGTGTTTCCAGAAATGCAGACTGGGGGTCCTGGGAAATTGTGGTTATCTGTAGCAAGCTACAATTTGAATTGCAGTTCTGCCCATTGTTAGTTGCACATGGATGATCTCTAAAGCATCGTGCTGTGCCACTAACCTGGACGTGTGGGTATCCTTGATGAATATGAATACGTCATTGCCTTTTGTATTTCGGCCTGGGTTTTGTGGCTGAAATGTATTGTATGAGTTGTAGCCTGGTAGTGCTGGGGTGCTCTCTGGAGCCTCAAACCAGGTTTCTGTTACTGCACATATATCAATTTTCTCCATACTGAAGAGTGCCTCGAGTGCATGCATTTTGAGGTTTAGACTTTTGGCATTGAATAGCATTACCCTCAGTTTTTTGTTAATTGTGCTATTTACGGCGGTGGGTTTGTCTTTTGAGCCTTGTCTAAAAAAGGCACTATGGGGGTGGCAAGAGCCTTGGCCAATGTTTGAAAGCCTAAGGGTGACAGGTGCAAGTCATCTCTAGCGAAGCAGCGTGGCTTGTCGAGCATGTCATCCCAGGCTGACAGACACTGGATCCCCTTTGAATGACACCAGAAGCTTAGCCAATTGTTGAAAGTGATAATTTTTTCTTTATACCGTAGTATCATTCTTGGTGAGGGCAGGATGCTACTCAGGGTCAGGGTCATATCGGCCTGGGCTATGTGATCAGAGAGCTCTTTCATGTCTCTTTTCATGTAGTCCAGGGAGGTATGGCTTAGGTCATTCACACTAACATGGACAATGACAGAGTCATATGTGTACTTGTTCTGGAGTGACCTGAGTGCTTGTGTTGTGTGGCGGATCCTGGCACCTAACAGGAAGCTAACAGTAACCTTCTCCTTGTTCAGCCTAGTGAGTGGGACATCAGTGTGCCTGACTATAGAGTCATCTATTACTAGTGTGTTGGGTATGTTATTTTGCCTTAAGGGCTGTGATTACATAGCACACTGGTTTTGTGAAGTAAGTGTTTCATGGTTTGTGTTGGGGGGTGAAGGTTGCTTGTATGCCTGCTTTGGAGGTCTCTGTTGCTTTTGAAGATTTTTATTTAGAGCCTCCGAGTATGTTTTTGTGTATTTATGTGTGTTTTTTGCCAGTGCTGGTTTCATAGGTCTTATGTGAGACTAGTGGTGTGATGCAAGTAATTTCCTTCTCCACTTGACTGTCTGGTCCAGTCTTGGGTTAAGAGAGCTTAGCCTCCAGTTTGGCTGTATAATTGCATCTCTCGCATGTATTAGTGTTTGGTTGTAGGAGGAGAGGGTTGTCTGTGTACATGAGGCAGTTGTAACATTGTTTCTACATTTATTTATTTATTTATTTATTTTACATTTGTTAACCGGGAAATTCCGACCGGACCAGGTCCATTTTCAGCGGAGGCCCGGGGAGAAAAGCTCCAACATCAAGTTATACAAATACAGTACATCCAGCATAATACACAAAACAGGTTACATCATGTATGCTGAGCATAGTAATATAACAAGAATTAATAAAAACACTCCAGGTAAAAGATATAGAACATGGGTAAAAAGACAATGTCAGTCATACTTTGGTAAGAAAAGAAAATATATCAAGTAAGATTCTACAGTTAAAAGTACCCTTTCAGATGACCAAGCCTACAGGGGATCAGAGCTCCAGCATGTGATCAGAGAGGAATTTGGGGAGTTAATAGTAGTATGGGTAGGGTTATGTGATACAAGGGCATAACCATGTACTAAGAAGGTGCGATTTGAGGGAGTTTTTGAAAATGGATGTGGAGGGGGCAGTGGACACAGATAGGGGAAGAGAGTTCCAATTTCTGGCAATGGTGTGGGAGTAGAGCGCTTTCCCTGCATTATTGTTAGCCTTGGTGATGGAGAGGAGAGATTTTTCACTGGATCTTAGGTATCAGTTTGTAGTATAGATAGTAAGTAGGTTGGATAATGAGGGGGTTTTTTCAGGATATTTGAGAATATTGTAGGCTGTGCCCAGCTGATGATAGTTAAGTAGCTGTGGTAGCTCAAGCCATTTTAGTTCTTTTCATGCCCAGATTCACCAGTTGGACCAGAGAGTACACCTGAAACTGCCCTTTGGACATGCCTGGATAGGTACAGTGAGCTGTTTTACTGATTAGCTGGTAAGGTCGACTAGAGAGCCTTGTCCTTTTCTACAGTATGGGGGGGTCTAGTGCTAAGGTTTATTAGTGCTTGCTATGAGTTTTGAGCAAGTGCCAGGTTGAGAAGTGAATCGTTTGAGTGCTTAAGTTGAAAGTTTTTTTAGTTCCAAGGGAAAATTTGAAGAGTAGACTTTGTGGAGCCGGGAATAGTTATACCCTTGCTAACCGGCTGCAGTGGGTTTTGTCACCCTGTGTAGTACTGGCTACTATGGTGACTCCAGTATGTGTTACAGATGTCATGGTGCCACTAAGGGTGTCTACTGTCTGCTGCCATAACATTCAGCCACCCAATTCCCATGCATGCTGACATCCATACCATAGGTACAGGTAACGACGCATTCTACTTCATTCGGTAATTGGTAGGTTGATTGACTTACCTTGAGGGCATGCCAAACTTGCAGATCGTGCTGGAGGGATTCCTATGTTGGATGCACATAGTATACTCCCTATACATGGGTGAGCACAGGTAGTGTCATATTTGGCATCTCTTTTACTGTATGTGCGAGTCAGAGAGAGGTGTCATTCCCTGGGTCCCTACTGTGTCAGTGTATGTGCTATACATTGTCTCTTTGCTGCAGCCTCAGCATACTGGGCATTCCTCCGTCTACCTACTGGGGCAGGCTCAGTTTGTTCCTCCTCTGAGTCACTCTGTGCCTGTGCAGGCCTTGCTGCAGCTGTTTCAGCAGGATCATATTGTGTAGCATAGCACATACCATAACAATTTGGGTACATGTAGCTGGTGGTGAGTACTGCAAGGCTCCACCAGACGTGTCCAGACACTGGAACCGTGACCTGAGTATCCCAAACACATGCTCTATTATACGTCTGGTCTGTTTGTGTGCCTCATTATGGCGTTCTTGTTCAGGTGTGTGTGCCTTTCTGATGGGTGTCATCAGCCACGGCTCCAGTATGTAACCAGCATCCCCCTCTAGGTGACCGTAGGGGATGCCCCCATTGGCAAATCTCTGGTACAGTTGTGTCAAATGCCATATGTGGGAATTGTCATAGCTTCCAGGGCAGCCAGCACACACATTCATTATAATGCCCTGGGCATCACATACGACCTGGCGGTTGATGGAGGGGATGCCCCTGTGGTTGATGTAGGCCTTATCCTGGTCACTGGGTGGTGCTTTGATGCATATGTCCGTGCAGTCTACAGCATCCACTACCTCAGGGTAATCTGCTATTTGGTGGAAGAGACGCATATTTCTGGTCAACACCTCAGGGATGTTAAGGAAATATATGTGCTCACTGACATGTGCTGACATGGCATCCAGGAACTGGTGGAATACTCTGGATGCTGATGCCTGTGAGATCCCCATAATATACCCAGTTGAGCTTTGGGAGGTACCTGTGGCTAGTATTCCTAGGCCTACATATACCTTGGTATCCACTGGGATGGGTTCCCCTCACCCTCAGTCAGTTTGGTGTGTCAGGTGTAGCCGGCACAGCTCAACAATTTGCTGTAGGAAGTCTCTGTCCACCCTATAGTGCTCCACTATCTCCAGCTCATGTAGCCCCTGGTAGGTTACCCTCGGTCTGTACACTCTTCTCTGTCTCCTCACTGTGGGTTGATCAGCAGCATTCACATCCTCACCACCCTCAGCCTCTTGCACATGTTGTTCTATGTTGCCTGCTGCAGCCATTCTCATTTTGTAGGTTTGTTTGTTAAAATTTCTCCACTTATACACACCGTTGGTGTAGAGTGTGGGAAAAACAAAGGGGAAGGTATTTGCTTAGTTTATAGTAGTGTTCTGGGCTGGGCTGGTCTGCTGCCTGTGTAATTGGCTGATTCTGATACATTTCACCTGCCAGCTAAGCTAGTTCTCCTTGATTACCTTCCTACTGCTGTTTTCCCTTGTCATTGTCTTCCTGTTTAAGCCCGGGGGTGTGCTGCACAAACAGAGTGCTCAAATGTGCACAGAGCTGCTATTTCCTGGTTTAACCTCATTTTTTTTCTTTCTGTAAAACCTGATGCGCAGCGCGTACACCTGCTTAGGCTATGTAAAAAGTACCACGCAAGTTTAGACACACCCCCTAGCTTAGCTGTGCTAAGTTAGGAGCAAACCCGAGCCATGGGCTCCAATACACTTACAGTATGCCTGACACACACCCCCATGATGTCACCTACCTCCTAGGCTTGCATCATGCTATACCTACTCCGACACTGTTGGGACCTGACTCACATGCTGGGGAAAACTGGGATTCACTATCACTCCCCTCATTTGCATAGGATTGCCGGCTAATAAATAGTTACATGTCTCACACTGAGCCTCCCCCCTTAGCAACCACTACTCACTAGCCAGGTTGTCTTCTGCCTGCCATTGATTTGCATGGCAGAATAGTGATTTTAGTTAGATTGCTTATTTTAGGTTTATTTTATTGATTTCTGCCCAATCCTGTTTGCGTGCCGCTGCCCTACACTTAAACAACCGAGATCAGCAAAAAAAATATTAAAGTTGATTTTTGTATTTATTTTTATGTTTGTAATGCCAATGGCCTTATACTTGGCCATTGGCATGCTTACTACATGATATGCAGCCTTTATTTGGAGCTGTCATAGCTCCGTTTTGGATTTTGCAGAAATGTACTTGATTACTAACCGAGTACATTTCTGCAGATAGCAGTAGTCCTTCACGGACTGTTGCAATCTTCCTGGATTGCAATATCACCTCATTTGCATAGATTTCTCCAGCAAATGGGGTGATTTGCATACCAGGGCATAGTTCATGCAGGATTAGTGCAGGAGCGCTCATGCATGCCCCTGCAGGCTGTTCCTGGATTGCACAGCAGACATATTGCCTGCTTGAGCTCCTGCACCAATCTTGCACTCTGTGCAAGCTTTTGAGAATCCGGAGGCACCTCTCAGCAACCTGCATGATACTGAGTACAGTGACAGGTCTTTTGGTCTTTCCATGTTTGTCATGTTATGGAGGCCCTGGATTCTCCCAGTCACAAACCTCTGTGTTTTCTCTAGTTGCTGTAGGTGTCTGATGAGTTATAGAGAGAAGGGAGCATTGTACTCAATTAGTGGTCTGATAACAGTAGAGTACAGCAGAGCTATGACCTCCCTGGTCTTGGATGTGATGGTCTTATTTATGAGGTGCAGTACGTAGAATGTGAGTCTTACCACTATAGATACATAGCGATCGAAGTGTAGATTGCTATGAACATGTGTTCTCAAGACTTGCAACACTGTGCTTGAGCTTACAGGGGTGTTATGTATATCATAATTAGCAGGGGTACTTCATTGCCAAAGGGGGCAATGAGGTATTTTTGCTTTAAGGTTCATTCCGTGAGTTTGGCAACAATTATTTGTCTGTGTCAGCCCCTTCTGTAATATGTTAACATAGTTGGTGAACGCTATATGACTGTGTCCATTTGACAGTCATTTGCAAACTTTGTAAGCCACAGGCCATCTACCTTTGCCTGACTTCAGAGAATTAAGGGCCCATGACAAATCCTTGTGGTATTCCACTGGTAAGTGGACTAGTGGTGGAGGTGCAGTCCCTAGCTTTTACAGTGCATGTACTTTAGTGAACCAGTTGGCTAGCCATCTAGTAAGGTATGGGTTAAGCTCCATATGGGAGCTTTTCTCTATGATACCTGAATGGGGGATAGTGTGAAAGGCTTTGGATAACTCAACATAGGTGGTATGTCCTGCTATCCTTCATCCAGGTTTTTGGGGTCAGTATCAAAGACGTCCACTAGGTTTAATAAGCAAGATCTACTCTTGACAAAACCAAAATGGGTCAGGTCAATTGTTTTGAAGGTCATGTATGTCCATGTGGATAAGGTCCATGCTGAACCCTTCCCTAGCCTTGCAGTTAAGGCTTTTTAGGCTTATGGGTCAATAGTTCTAATTCTGTATGTTAACATATTGATGTGCATTGCATATCACACAACATTTGATATTCATTTTTGTATTGTAGGTGATATATGTGTGAAAAAGTACTGAGATGCCAGGGTTGCAGTGCTTGGGGGGAGGCAACACATGGCTTTATTGTAAATATGTGAAATATTCTTAGATACAGCCTTCAGTTTATGTTTACACATGTAATTTCATGCCATGTGCGACAATAGGAGGTGCTGCCAGCTATGCCAGAAGCACAGCGGATGCATGACATGTGCCAGCACATCTAGCTGGAATTTTGCAAATAATTGTATGCCATTTGTATACCAAACTGATTTGTACAGATGCTGGTGTTGAAAAAATTATTTGTGAGGTTTGCATGTGTTAAAATGTATCAAGAGTCCATCCTTCTGGAATAAAAACAAATGTACATGTATTATATGTTTTAATAGAGGACACTGGGACAGCAAAGATTAAACATCTAGCTTACTTTAAGGAAAATAATGAAAATGTAAATGAGCTGTTAAACCATTAAAATGGCACACCATGGTGCTGACTAGGACCAGAGATGGCGGGTCTCGAAGATGCCTTTGTGCATTAGCTCAGTAAAATGGGGAAGCCCCAGGCACTGCCATAAACATTTACATGTGTATTGTAGACATCTATGTAAAATTTCTGTCTCAGCTTCAAAGGGGGATACTGTAAGAACCTAGACTCAGGTGTCCAGATGAGGTCATTCTGCAAGCCATCTTGGATATTACATTTTATGGGGAGTAATCTCTGAGCATGGAGTATTCTGTTTTGGGGAACCTGACTAGAAAGACTGTTCACATATTTCATTGTGCCTTAGTCTATCAAGTAATTTATTAGTAGTTCTCCTAGGTTCAGTAAGGAATATAGTTATGCTTAGTTTAGAGATTGTTTTTCTTTAGTTGTATGAGTTTGTCCATCAGTGTTATTTTCAATATTCCCTGTGATTTGAACTCTGCAGTTTACTGTAAATACATATTCAGTATTTGCATGCTCTTCTATTATTTGTTATTAAATATATTTCAAACTTTTATTGTGGCTGGTCCTTTTTTAGAAAGTATTTACCCTCTGAGAGTGCTTATTTTTGTTTGGTGACACTGTGTAAGCTAATCTAGAAGGCCTAGCTGTCTTGATCAACTACTACCATTTGTATTAGTATTAATATTACACAGTATAATTGGACACCCTTTGTTAAGGGTCTAAATGTAGCTGATTGTGGAGTGTCTGGTTAAGGTGATAAGCGTTCCCCAGTTGTGTGTGTGAAAAATCAAATCTCAAAGAGTGTGTGTCAGCTACTTGGGACAGGGACATGAAACACTGGTCTCACAGAGTGGGTGCTGGAGGGCTTGGCTTAGACACTTAGCTAAGGACCTAACCCTACAGCTGTACCAGTGGGGAGTCTTACTGGGGACCTGAAGGAAGAAATCCGGACCCCAGGCTGAGTGTGTGCTCTTAAGGGAAATTTTGCTTGATGCAGTGAGGCCTGCATCTGGAAATACTGAATGCATCCATTTATATTCCAAGTGCATGTCCCTCTCCAGTGTCAGTGGTGAGAATTCAGGCTCCTTAATTACAGGCCCAGTGGGGGGGGGGTGGCATCACATATTGGAGATCAGTGGTGGGATATTAATTAAAGTTCTGTAACCTGTAAGCAGTTGTCACTAAAAAGGTGTCCTCTCAAGCAGCCACAAAGTAGACAATCAGATCATATTGCAATAGTTTTGTTTATTTACTTTTTGTTAGCTTAGTTAGTCAGGGAGTACAGGCAAGGATGTCAGCAGATGATTATGGCAAGCTGATAAGGAATCAGTTGATTGAGATGTACCAAGCCAAAGGACTGGTGCAGAACAAACTGACTAAAGTGGAAATGATTGCAGTCTTAATCACAGCTGCAGCACAGATCAGCAACCAGGAAGACAACTAGTCTGGCATTAGGAATGTACAGCTCTCAGAAACATGACAGTTCAACTTATCCTCAGAGAACTTAAAACTCCATCTGGCGTTAAAGAGACTTGAACTGGAGGCCAAACATTTGGACTTAGAATCATCAGAGAAACTACAGCATTTGGAGGTCGAAGAAAAGGAGAAGCAGCATCAATATGAGAAGGAGATGCAGGCTCTTCGCTAGGGTCATGGGGGCAATGGGGAAGGGAATAACCAAACCTCAGAAGCAATAAAGTCAGTAAATTACTGCCACAATTTACAGAGCATGATAATTTTGTTAGTTTTATTCATATATTTGAGAGGGTATGTAAAGAGTATAATGTTGTCTAAGGGCTCTAGGTACGGTTCCTGAACCCCCTTAGTCCATGGTAAAGCTGCAACTCTGGTTTCTAAATGGTCTGATATTGATTGCATAAACTATGCTACAGTAAAATAAATATTGGAATGTTTTAAGTTAACATCTGAAGCTTACAAAAAAAGGTTTTTGTGAGTGCAGATGGATGCATGGCAGATGAAGGTGTGTGTAATTATACTGCTGAGTTAAGTACTTATTTTCATAGATGGGTGAGTGGGCATCAGGTCACCACATTTCAAGGGCTGGCAGACCTTTTGGTGAGGGAATAAGCCCTTAGCACTTTGCCTGAGGACATGATAATCTAGTTTTCAGACAGGGAATGCAGCTCTGCAGATGAGCTAAGGAAAAAGGGGATGTCTACTTAGCAAGCAGAGCATCACTGCACAGGAAAGGAATACCCAGTGCTACACATGGATATAAGGCAACCCATGGTAGGCAGCTTAAACTACCCTAACAGAATCTGCCAGTAACAGGGAAAGCCACTATTTCAGGTACACAGCCAGGATCAATGTTAAATGTTTTAAATGTAACCAGTGGGGCCATGTAGCATATAGATTTCCATGGAGGCAAGGTGGGGGAAAACAGTGGGGGAGCCAGTAAGTGGGAATAACAGAATGCAGTGATAAGCTGTCTGGAGACAACAGGGGTACCAAACTACCACAAGAGGTTATATCTCATTTTAGAGGATGGAAAGCAGGCCACTGCTGAGAGAAACATAGCCTCTGATGTAACCATTGTGAAGCCTACAGTGATTAAAGAAGAGCAGTACTTACTTGGGCAGTCCATTCCAGTCAGAGTTTAGGAGGGATCCCATTCCATATGCCTTTGGCCAAGGTTCACCTTGACTGAGAGGGTGGAAAAGGAAGCAAGCAAGTAGGTGTGTTTGAGGATATCCCTGCAGATGTCTTGATAGGGAATGCTTTTGATAATGCGATACCTTTTGTGCATGCAGTGACATGCAGTCAGACTTGGAGACATGCATATGGGTCTGGTTTCCTAGGGGAGACCCAGACAGACCACATCCCTGAAGCCACGACTGGTAATTCAGGGAGGGATCTATCCTGTAGTAGTGAGCCTGAAGATGAACCACGGCTGCTGGTAGGTACTAATATTCCCTTTGACAGGGTGACTACTGCAAGGGCAGAGGTGAGTGGTAGTACCTAGACTGACAGTGAGGCACTGCTGTCAATAGATACCAGACTTCCTGTGGAAGGGGAATTGGGAAAAGTCAAAAAGAGAGTTCTCAGCTGTCAGACCCTACATTACAAGACTTTTGGGAGGTAGATAAGGAGGCACCTGATTCTCAAGGAAAAGGGGGAGTCTGTACACTGGAACAAATGTTTACTGTATAGACAGTGGACCCCTGAGGGTGGGCTAGAAGGTGAGGTAATACTGCAATTGGTAGTGCCCAAAGCCTACTGTCTGACACTTCAAGCCATAACCCATGACATTCCTTTTGCAGGTCATACGGGCATAAAGCACACCAAGAGATGTATTATGTAGAACTTTTATTGGCCTGGGATTGCCAGGAATGTATCAGGGTGCTGTAGGACCTGTGAGAAGTGCCAAAATGTAGGCAAGGCAGGAGACAATGTCAAAGCTCCTTTGATGCCTTTACCAGTGTCTGAGGAGCCATTTCAGCAGGTAGCTATGGATATTGTGGGGCCTTTGAGCACCCTATGTTCCACAGGGAAGAAGTATATACTATTGGTAGTATATTATACTACTAGAAACTCTGAGGCGGTGGCTCTGTCTTCCATAGAGGCAGAGAAGGTGTGAAATGTTTTGCTCGAGTTTTTCAGCAGGGTAGGTTTCCCTTGAGAAATAGTGACAGAGATGCCAATTTTATTTCAGACCTGGTGGCTTGCCTGTAGGAGCACTGTTGGGTGAAGCAGCTGAAGACCACACCCTATTGCCACTAGACTAATTATCTTGTGCCGAAATTAAACTCTACACTAAAGACCATGCTATGGCCATTTGCAGGGCAGTTTAAGAGAGAGTGGGTCAAATATTTTCCCCATCTGTTGTTTGATTATGGAGTGGTACCCCAGGAATCCCCAGGTTTTTCACCCTTTGAGTTGCTATATAGGTATAGGGTGAGGGGGCCTTTAGATTTGATTTGTGATGAGTGGGAGGATGAATGTGAATCTCACAAAGAGTCTGTTTTGGCATATGTCCTAAACCTCAGCACAAGGGTCAGGGAACACATGGGCTTGGCCCAGGAGAACCTGGCAGGAGCCCAACAGCAGAATAAGGTCTGGTATGACAGGAGTGGTCAAGCAGAGAGTATGCTGTGGGGCAGCAGGTGATGGTTCTCATTCCTGTCATACACAATAAGCTGCAGTCAGCTTGGGAGGGACCCTTCAAAGTGGTATGGAAGGCCAGTGATGTTAACTACATGGTAGAACTGCTAGGCAAGAGGCAGGGGAACAAATTGCACCATGTTAACATGCTAAAACCTTACCATAATAGGGAGGCCTTGGTGCCGAGTATTTGCAGTGGGTGGCAGGAGTCATCTGAGGGAGATAAGGTTGTGTGGATCCTGGCCTGGAAGCAGGCATTCCACAAGCTTAAAGGGGTTTTGTGAGGACCCCCTGTGTTAGCTATCCTGGATTAGAGCAAAGAATTTGCTGTACAGGTGGATGCTTGGAACCATGGGATGGGGGCTCTACTCAGCCAGGTTTCCTCAAAGAGAGGACACCCAGTTGTATATCTCAGCATTAAACTCCAACTCAGGGAGGATGCCAATTCAGATGAGATCTCAAGACATTGCATGGGGCAATGTATTCCCAGATAGGCTCATTCCTCTTTCATGCTGCATGCCCTTTCTCCCCACACTTGTTACACTTTATCTTGTCACATTAATTACTTACATGAAAAAAGTCCTCACAAAAAAGATGATTTAAGCTTCCCAGCATATTTTAATGTTACTGTATGACCAGCCATGGAAATAACACTTGGCAGATCTTTCCCATATTTTTCCACATTTCAAACAGCTTCCAACCTCCAACCTCCATTCCATAATTTTCTCTCATCTCTATCGTTCATAACAGTTTCATACAAACTCTGCTGCATTTGTAATGTCTTCCTCTTCCAGTTCATTAGTTCTAAACAGCAAAGTAACATATTTAAACATTTAAGTTACTACCAGGAAAAAAATTGTTCCATGGATAAATGTCCTTTTTTTAACACATTTCCAGAAATTACATCATCATCATCAGTCCCTCAGATTCAAATGTTAAATTACAGAAAGTCTCTGTCCCTATATGGAAAAAATAACAAATTTCTTAAGATTTAAATCCCAGAGGAGTTATCAAATTGTCCCATATATCCATATATATATATATATATATATATATATATATATATAAAATAAAAGACTCCAAACCAATTACTGAATGTATCCACCAACTGTAAAAATAATAAAGAAATAATGGAGAGGCCGCCACTGAAAGGATGTTTGAGCTTTCATTCTTTTATGGATATAAGAACTTCATCAAAATAACCAGGAATTAGAATGAAGACACTATTTACAGTAGAAGAAATCATCGTGTGCTAGTACAGTAACCAATACACAGTATATGGTAATATTCTCTGTACACCAATAATATGCATAGTACATTTTCAAAAAATCCAATAGACTGGCAGGAAACAGAATGAAATTGCCTAAAATTGACTATGTATAAGTAGTTAATGACCTAAGTAAAGAACATAATCAAGTAATTCATACATCAGTAGCAGAAGCTTAAAAATAATCATTCTAAGATCTTAACATACAATTATATGAAATGAAAGTAATGACTTGTATATGTATGTACATTAAGCATACCATTTAAGAGCGCATTTAATATTAATATTATCATTCAACCCAGGGAACATATCTGCACCCAAATGCAATTGCCATTTTAATTCTCTTACTTCTAATAGTAACTCTGGATCTCCAAAAAAAAGATTTATCTGTTCTAGCACTAAGAAATGAAACTTAATAAAGTCACTACACATGGTGCTATGCTTAGCTAAAGCATTAATGCAATTCTTAGTTCTGATTGCACTTAGGTGTTCCTTAATCCTATCTGATAGCTTCCTGGTTGTTTTCCCCACATAGAAACTGCCACAAGTAGTATACACACTAGCATACACTAAAAATCTAGACTGGCAATCATAATATTTACGAAACTCCACTTTAAAACCATTATGTTTAAAAGTGAAACTAGGACCAGTGTGAATATAAGGGCATACTACACAACCTTTACACGTATGCATGCCTATAGGATCAGTAGATGCAGCATGTGAATCAGTAAAGAAAGGTGTGTTTCTATTTTCCAAGTGTCTGCGAATATTCTTAGTCCTTTTAAAAGAAAAGGAAGGTGTAGTGCCTAAAATTCTAGTGTTCAAATGTGTGCCTGATACTATATCCCAATTATTAGAAATATGTCTGATGTTAGACATGTCATGGGAGATAGGCAGAGGGAAACTGAATGTTTTACTCATATTTGAGGAGTTGTTAGAGTGTGGATGAAAACCAGAATGTAAAATAGGAAGGTATTTACTGTATCTATGAACTGTCACTTCTTCTAATATGTCATTCAGTAGCTTCTGAGGATAATTTCTAGCTAAAAACATATGTTTGAGTAGTAATGCATGTTTGGTAAATTCTCTGTCATCACTAGTCAGTCTAGAAATCCGTATAAGCTGTCCTTTCACAAGGTTCTTCTTCATGAAGAATGGATGCATACTGGTGAAGTCTAATAAGTTATGTTTGTATGTCTCTTTACGGAACACAGTAAAGGAGACTTCACCAGTAGGAGAAATAACAATTTTAGTATCCAAAAAGGATATTGACTTCCACACTCAGAGATAACAAGTTTAAGAAATCTTAAACTAGCTTGCATGTTAGAAATAAAAGCAATCAGGCTAGTCTTATCACCTTTCCATGCCAGGAAAATATCATCAATGTAGCATTTGTATATTAAAACATTCTCAAAGTTAGGTAAAGAAGGTAAATTATCAATTTCCCATGAGCTAAGGACAATGTTAGCAAAAGGTGGTGCTACTTTAGAACCCATGGCTACACCCCTGATTTGCTTATATATTTTTTCATTAAAGAAAAAGATATTGTTGTTGAGTACTAACTTAACTAAAGTACACAGAGTGTGCACTTTATTCATTGAGAAGGTGGTATGGTTTTCTAAAAATTGTTGAAACAACTCCATGCCTTCTCTATGAGGAATGTTTGCATATAAGGCTTCTATGTCAAGCGTAACAAGTTAATAATTAGATATTTGTGTTTTGATCTGATACAGTTCATTCAAGAATGCCCAAGAATCCTTTAAGAATTATGGTGTAGCTTGTACACATGGGTTAAGAACTCTGTCCAAGTAATGTGCAATATTTTCCATCTTAGTCTTTGTATTAGATATTATGTGATGGAAAGGTGGGTCTGTTTGGTTTTTATGGATTTTAGGGATCCCATATAACCAACCTAAGTTGGGATGTTGTACAGACATAAACATAAATTCATCTAAAGAGATATAACTTTGTAATTCAAGTTGTTATAATGTTTTATCAACACCAGAAAAGTTTTTAAAAACAGTTTTTGTATCCACTAACTCAAAAAAGTCATTATTAACCAAAGAACTTTCAATTTTATTACATAGTCAGCTTGGTCCATGATGACTAAACCTGTCACTTTGTCTGCGTGCATGATACGCAAAGTTTTGTCAGTAGTGAGATCATTCAATGCTTTTCTTTCTGATATTGAGAAATTGTGCTATTTGTCAGTGTCTTTGGAACTACAAAGTCTTCTCAAATCTCTTTCACATACCTTCAAAAAAGTTTGTACTGAATTATTAAGTACAGGGTTACTGAGACATTTAGGTTTAAGTTGAGAGAGACTGAAAGATTCATCAGAAGAAACATCAGAAGATACATCAGGTGTGTCTGAATTTGATCCAGCAATGTTAGATGTTTGGTTGTCATAATGTAATATTTTGAAGTTGATCTTTCTAGCAAATAACCTAAGATCTAAAAGTAAATCAGGTAGGTTAGCTCTTTGCTCTGGTATGAAGTTAAAGCCTTTACGTAACACTTGTAACTGATGGTTAGAAAGATGTCTATTAGACAAATTAAACACTGCAGAATTCATATTCATTATAGTGTTATCAAAATTTATTTCTGTCATATCTGTAGCGGATGTAAGTGCTGTTAGTGTATTGACATTACATGTGTTAGGTTGTGTGACAATAGGAGTAGCAGTGGCATCTGAGGCAATAGTGTTAAATAGGTTAATAGTGTAATCAGAGGCAGCAGTGGCACTAGAAATAACTGAGATAACAGGTGTAACAGGTGCAACAGGTGCAACAGGTGTATCAGGTGTAACAGGTGTATCAGGTGTAACAGTGGTAACAGGGGCATCAGAATAATTCAATTGTGAACTGAGCTCCTGGTGATGATTCGTGAACCTGTTGTAGGAAAGTTGAGATGACCTCTGCCTTTTGTTCCTCTTCGGTTTTTCAGTCCTCCACGGAAAGTTGAACTTCTGTTGGAACTGTCCTCTTGGAAGGAGAGCTGATGAGGAGCTGAGTTCTGTGGAGGGGCTTGGATGTTGGAAGTAGAAGGAGATCTGTTCTCTGTGATAGTCTGTTCGTCAGGTGTATGGGGGTGGTGGAGACAAAAAAACTTCTTCATTATTAAGCAGTGATGATGTTGGAGGTGGTAGATCTGTCATATTTACCCTGAAATGTTGATTATCTGTAACTAAAGCTTTGTGGTTAGAAAAACGGTTAATGTCACCATTAATGTCATGATTAATATAACGGTTATGCTGATTGGAATAACTGTTGGTGGCAGGAGAATGCCATGCCTTAGTTATAGTACTGACCCTGTTGATTCTCAAGGGGTTATAATAAGATGTAGATCTAGGGTCTCTTCACTGAAAAGTTGTTCTTGTTCCTGTTCTTGTTGCAAAGGGTTGCGCACGGAAATTGTGCTGTTGAAAAGAATTCCTTGGAAAGGGTTGAGCAAAATGTCTAGAAAAGGGTTGAGTAAAATTCCTCTCATTTGGCTGTGCAGATGGTTGTGCATAGTACTGAATGCATTTAACAGGGTATGCAGATTGGTTATTGTACTGGAACAAGTCTCTGTCAAACTTTCTCTTTTAATCCTAATGAGAGATGAGATATGTCTTTCGACTCTATGTGTGATGCCAAGGTATAAATGTTCATAAAAGTGAAAGTCTGGATATTTTAAGATGTTACTGTTTAAGGCATCAACTTGTAATTTCAGTTTTTCTATTCTTTCTTTATTATCAGCATTGATGATATTAATAGTTTGTAGTCATGTGTCATTGAACAAGGTCTTCAGAGTCTCATACAATTTTGAAGCAGTTGGAATATTATTTGGAAACTTATTAAAACGTAGTCCTTGAGGCAGTATTTTGTGAGCAACACATGCATCTAAATATAAGATGTCATACTCAATATTCTTAAAGTTTTTAATAAGTCTTTCCAGTAAATAAATGTCCGATTTACACTTACTGTTGGCATGCCAAGCATTTGAAGTGCTGGTGTTGCTAGGCAACTCTCAATTTAACTGTCTGTTCAAGAACGGATTATCATTCATTCTGCTATCCAGCAATGACAGCACATTGCGAGTATTAGTATCCTGTAAAAACATGTTACCCTCTGTAACTGAATTTATAGTAGGAGCAGTTACAGATGTAAAAGGGTGAGATGTGTCAGTATTAAACCTGTTAGTGTTGGTTTTGTTTGCGATCTGTGAAACTGTAGAATTGCAGATATGTGTTAAAGCTGTGCGGTCTCTAGGAATAGCACCAGAAGCCACATTAGAAATGTTCGGCTGTTGTAAAGCTGAAACCAGAACAGCAGCTGAAGTGTTTGGCTGCTGAAAAGCAGGTACATGCACAACACTAAAGTTATGCAGATTATCACCACAATTAGAAACACAATTACAAGTGTTCGGCTGCTGCAAAGCCGTTACATGATTAACAACATTCCTTGAAGTGTTCGGCTGTTGTAAAGCTGATAAACGAACAGCATCCATGTCTGAAGTGTTCAGTTGTTGTAAAGCTGGCACTTGAACGACACTTGAGTTTAGTTAACTATCAACACAATTAGAAGCATTCGGCTGTTGCAAAGCCATTAAATGAACATCAGCAGTATTTGAAGTGTACACACATATGGATGTAGGATTTTTGATCGAAAGATCAAAAGCCCGAATCCATTACCACCGAACACACTTTAACGAAAGTGATTTAATCAAAAAGCACTTTCGTTAAAGTATGTTAAAAAAAACAAAAAAAAACACAAAATCTACTTGAATGCAGTGGGGAAAGCCCCCTCCACCCCCAGATGTGGGGGCTGTTTCCGCCACACACCCCCTACTTTAATATTCTCACTCCGAGGTCGCACTACAGTGGGGAAAATGGAATGTTCCCTTACCATACCACAGTACGACCGGAACAACAAGCATACTTACGCGAAAGTGCTGCTTTGGTGAACAGCACTTTTGCGCAAGTATGCTCACCAAATTGTGATTCAGTGAAACATGCAGTCGAGCATCTGTACAGATTATATATATATATATATATATATATATATATATCTATATATATATATATATATATATATATATATATATATATATATATATATATATATATATAGATATATATATATATATATATATATATATAGATATATATATTATTTATCTATAATACGCTCATTTTTGTTCTTATTCTCACAGTTGGCCTTCTGTTTTATTTTTAAATAGTTTTACTTACAGTCTGTTACTGCTTTCTTTCTATAATTGCTGTCACTGCATAACTTTAAACTTCTGCATTCTCTGCTGCCAAAAAAAAAACTAAACTCCTTCTGAGTTGATTGCCACTTTTCTTTTTACGTTCTGTTTCTGCTGCATAAGTTTTAACAACTGTTCCTTTTCCACATTACCATATTCAGTACTTTTGAAAAGGTTATCTGCCATCTCACCCCATGAAGTGGTAGAAATGTCACCAGGAACATACTGCTCAATGTTTTACAACAGAACTTCTTCCACAAGTCCTCCTGACACCAGTTCTGTTATCTGCATTACTACAACAGATTCAAGTTACTTCATTTTCCAATGCAACAGCTACAATCTGCTCATTTGTATCATCCACCACATAGGAATCTTTA